>NC_044318.1:40156609-40161609 GCF_007474595.2 Lynx canadensis
TGCGGGCCTGCGCCGCTTCTTTGGCTCGGGTAAAAGGCGGGGTCGCAGGTGCCGGGCGCGGGTGGTTCGCCGGGCGGTGCGGGCGCGGAACCCGCGGCGCCGGCGGCGTGCGCGCTAGGGCCCTTGGCGGGCGGCCGCAGGCGGCGGCGGCGGCGGCTCGGGCGGCTCGGGGGACAGGCCGCGCCGCCGCTGTCGCTGTCCGAGCTGGGGGCGCTGTGCAGGGACAAGCCGCCTGGCGAGTGCAGGTGGCGGCTCTGGCTCTTGAGCAGCTCTTCTCGTGCTTGCGCTTCTTCTTCTCCATCTTCTCCAGTTCTTTGCGCGCGATCTCCTCCGGGTCCATCGGCTCGCCACTGCACGTGGTGGGGTGTGAGTTGTGAGCCGGCCGCCCCGGGCCTTCTTCGTGTTCTCCTTCTTCCTCCACTTGGCCCGGCGGTTTTGGAACCAGACCTAGAGCAGCCGGACAGGGGAAAGGAAGGCACAGTCAGGCGGCGGGCTTGCCGCTGGGACTTCGGGCCTCCCAACTGCCCCCCCCCTCCCAGACAGGCCTGTACAACCTCGGTTCGCTCCGGGCTGAGGGGTAATGGAGGGGGGGGGGGCGCGGAAGCCAAGGCACGAGGCCCAGCTAGCCCTGAGCTGGGTTTCAGCACTCAAGCTGCAGGTTCCAAAGAGCATCTTTTTCACCCGGAAGGAGGTAGATGGGGCCTCTGGGCCAGCTTCCCACTCTGGCTTCTCACCTCAGGGAACTGGGAGCTGCCCCTTCGCTGGGTGCGGCGGTCTGGCCCCTGAGGGCTTCTGGTTCCTGGTCGGGAGGCGCGCAAGGAGCAGCCCCTCGTCGCCCCTCTTGGCTTCTCACAGCTCCTGTTCTAAGCAGCCTGCCTGGCCTGGTGCTGACCGTCTGGCCTGAGGACCACCAGTGGCTGGGCTCAGCTGCCCTCCACACCTGTCTTCGGCCCCCTGGAGACTGAGTCAAAGCCCACATATGGGGGGCCCCCCTAAAGGGAAATCTGGGTGCTTCTTCTAGAAGGGCCTGGGAAGCCGAACTTAGGGGGAGGGGTCCAGCAGCCCCCCCCCCCCCCCACCTTCGCACACATCCTTTTTTCTGGAGGCTCTAGGCCACCAACAGAGCCCTCTGGAAGCAGTGCTGGGCTCAGGCCAGGGAGGAAGGCAGACCGGGAAGATGCCAGCCGCCAGGTGCTGCAGGAGCGGCCTGGGCCCCAGCAGCTCTTCTGCCCTCTGTGCAGGCCTTGTCCTGGGGAACCCTGGTCCCAGGTACCGGCTCCCCACCCCGTACACACAGGCAAACCTCTGTCGGCCCCAGGCACACCACCCTCCCCGAGAGATCGCGATAATTTGAATTCTTTGTTGGGGCCATGGAGAGACCAGGCACAATAGCGGCTGGCCTGGTCACAGGGAGCCTTGCTGGTGCCGAGGTGACGGTTCTAAGCTGTAACCTCTCCAAGGCTGGAGCTCGCTCCTTCCTTCCTTCCTTCCTTCCTCCTTCCTTCCTTCCTTCCTTCCTTCTTTCCAATATTTTTTGGGGGGGTGCAAATTCCAGGCCGACTTGTCACCAAGTAATGCTCATTATCACACGGGGGGGGGGGATGAAGAGGTCTTTGCTTAAGACACTTAAACAAATTGGATGAAAGGATTTATAAACAGAAGAGGTCATGAGGGGCAGCGCGAGCTGGGGTGGAGAACACCTTTTAGACAAAGCTATTGGTGCTAAACCCGCGTTGCCAGGCCTCTGCCTCAAAGCCCTGCTCCCACAGCTGCACACCCCGGTTCACCGCCACTCCGACCCCAGAAAAAGATTTCTGTACTTCAGGGAAACACCCGATTATGCGCAATTCATCCTGAATTTTTAATCCAACAAACTGACACTATATTAAAAAAAAAAAAAAAACCAACGCCGGCAATGTCCGAATAAAATCAAAGTACCGGGGAAAGAAAACCGAGAGTACGAAAGATTCAGACACCTTCTTCCCGCTGCCGTGTCCGCCTCCCCTTCCTCAGCTAACCTCCTTCTGCAAAGCGTTGGATAAATACATGTCTCCGTCCGAATATTTTAAAGGCGAGAGGTAAACAAACAAGCGCGTTTGCTCCAGGCCGAGCGCCGAGTCCCAGGCGAGGGCTAGGAAGGCTACGTGCTCCGGGCCTCTTCCAGGTCCCAGCCGGGCCGGCTCCCTCCCGCCCCCGCACCCCTCGCCGCCCCAGCCCTCTGACACTTCATCCTGCGCCGTCGACCCCCACCACGCAGCTCCCGGGTCCGACGCAGCTGTTGTTCTGGTTACTTCGGGGCCTCCGGCCCCTCCCGAGCCACCTCGCTTTCTGTCCGCGAAGCGTCGAACCCCGGCACCCCACCACCACGCGGGGCCGGCGAGCACGAGGCGGGCTCGGAAGCGGGGCCGCGGTCCCCACCTGGAACAAAGGCGGGACCGGCGCCGGGCAGGCCTAGCGGCGGCGGGACGCGGGGAGCGGCGGCCTTTACCTGCACTCGGGACTCGACCAGGTCCAGGCGCAGCGCCAGCGCCTCGCGCATAAACACGTCGGGATAGTGGCTCTCGTTGAACGCCTTCTCCAGCTCCTCCAGCTGCCAGCCGGTGAAGTTGGTGCGGGTGCGCCGCCGCTTACAGCCCGGGCTCTCCTTGTCGGGGTCCCCCGAGTCTGCGGGCACGCAGAGGACGCCGCAGGGCTCAGCCAGGGCCCAGGCCACATCCACCCCCTGGACACCTGTCGGCCGCCCGGGTCCGGGGGCCCCTGCGCCGGGGTGGCAGACCGCGGGGGGGGGGGGGTGCGCCGAGCCTCCTCGTTCTGCAACCCCCCCCCCCGCGCCCTTCACCGCCCGCCCGGCAGCCCAGCTCCTGCGCCCGACGAGGGTGCCCTCTGCGCCCGCCGCACCTACCTGACAGCTTGAAGGGCTGGCTGTCGCCTCCTACCCCGCAGGCGGCCGGCAGCAGCGGCGTGGGGTTGACCACGGAGGCGGCGGCGGCGGCGGCGCACGAGCCGCTGAGCAGGCCGTCGATGGAGAAGGGCACCGAGGCGGCGGCGGCGGCGGCGGCGGCGGCCGACTGCAGCTGGTGGCCGGCCAGCTCGTACACGTGGTGGTGGCCCAGCGGGTAGGGGAAGCCCACCACGCCGCCCAGCGAGCCCCCGAACTGGGCATGCGGGTGCTCCAGGAGGCGGCCGTCCATCATCTCGCGCGGGGGGCCGGCGGGGCCGGCGGCGGGGCGCGGGGGCGCGGGCCGGGGCCGGGGCGGGCCAGCGGCGGGAGGCGGGCGGCGGCGGCGGCGGCGGCGGAGACAGGGACCCGGAGCCCTACACATGCTTCGCCCGCACTCCGGCGCTTTACTTTATCAACATCAAGCTCCCGATAATTAGCCGCGGCCCCGGGAATTTGGGACCAATAAGAAGCGCTAATCGGCTCTGACGTCAGAGGCGCGCTGGGTGCAAGGAAACGCTTTCCATATCGATTGCTAATTATACCTGACATGCACCTCAATAAACAGTATCAGGAACTGTCACAACAAGGGGGGGGGCAGCAGGGAGGGAGGGAGGGGCGCGGCCCGGAGCGGGGCGGGCGCGGGCACCGGGAGCGGTCCAGGCAGGGGGCCCCGGCGAGCCCCCCCCCCACTTCAATCCCCGCTGGCCGGAGCCCGCGCCCCCCCCCCCCCCCCCGGCGCGGGCCCCCCGCCCCTCTGCAAATCACTAATAGATTTCCCTTTAAAACATTCACCGGCGTGTTGTGGGGATTTTTCACCAGAAACGCTGTACTCTCTGAACCTTTAAAGTGATGCTGCTCCAATTACAGAGAGACATTGAGCGGCAAATAGACTGATCCAATAATAGGAGATTCATCATCCGCTCTTTCCGAAACTGTCACATTGAATTTAAAACTACAAGGGCTTTCATCTCTCTCCGGCTCCAGGCTCCAGGCGGTGGGGGGAGAGGAGGAAGGAGAGGGAGGAGGAAGAGGAAGGGGCGGAGGGGGGTAGGGGGAGGGGGCGACTCCAAAAGAGAATGACTCCTACAGAATGTAGCGCCCTGTCAATAAAAGGCATAATTAATGCCCTCTCTGACTGGCAGCCGCCTGCTCTATAGAAGAAGGGGGGGGGGGGGGCGGGGCGCTGCGGAGACACCCCGATCCCCACCCTCCCCCTACTCTGTAAAGCCGGGGCTGGGGAGGAGGGGAGGGAGGGAGAGAAAAGTAACTTTGGGGTGGCAGCCAATCAGGTCCCCTACACAGGGATAAAAAAAATAAATACATCTCGCTTTGACTCGGCCTCTGAAGAATAAGGCCCAGGTACTCAACCCATTAATTATAATTAAATTATGTTCTCAGAGAAGTGTCTGTCACTCCCTTTCCCACTATAAAATATTGATAGACTCAAAGCTAAATCATTAAAGGACATATTCTTAAATAAGCAGCAAATTAGGACTGTGGGTAGAAGGGAAAGAAATCATGGTATACGTGTGTGTAATATCCTTTGTAAAAAGTTTGCCAATGGGAAGGGTGCCTTTTGCTGCGGCCCCAGGCCCCCGGACCTTATTCATCCCTGTGATCCCTGTGGCCCCAGTGTGGCCTGAGATGGAGTCCGGGAGGAAGGAGGCACCGGGCCTCAGACCCTGTCAGTCCTGGGGGCCCGGCCGCCGGCAGCCTCTCGCCCATCGCACAGCGCAAGGCCTTTGGTGTAAGTGGCTTTGGCCGGCCTGCCAAGCCCCAAACCCGGAGCAAAGGGAGGCAGGACGGAATCTACGTGTCTGTGGTCCAACCCTGTCCGTGCGTCCCGGCCAGGGGAGGGGGCACATACGGCTCCGCCCGGGAGTGGGGGAGGACCGGCCTCGCGGCGCTGGACACGCGGCCGGGCCTTGGTCCTTACGGAACGTGCCCTGGCCGCGGCGGCCACGATATAATCACCTTCTCCCCGTCTCATTGTTCGAGAGGAGGGAGAGGTGCAGGGGCGGGGGCGGGCCCACCTCTCGCAGAGACCGCAGAGACCCAG
>NC_044318.1:40166609-40374204 GCF_007474595.2 Lynx canadensis
AAAGCCAGCCCGGTCATTGCTTGTACAAATTGCCAATTAAATGTGATTGATATAATGAAATTGGATTGTATTTTCACTTGCCTTCTCCTGTCCCCCCTCATTCTGCGTCGCCTGGCCTCTCTGTCAAGGACCTCGGGCGCACACAGCACCCCCTCACAGCAAAGCCAAACAGAAGCGGCCCCCCAGCTCGGCCGAGCGCGCATCCGGCCCCGAGAGTGGCGCCAACGCCGGGGCTGTGCAAGCTCCCGTTAAACCAACATTTCTATTAGTTGAAGTTAACAGGCATAATCTTGTTTCCAGATATTTATCCACGTACCAAGGGCTGTAGTTACATGTTTGAAGTTAGGGGGGAAAAGTGAAAGATCTAAGCAGCCATTCTAAAAATACATTAACAGTTTCCAAAATCTATATCGCTGCTTAATTAAATATGTTATCCTGTTTATAGGATCTGTGGCTAATTATTTAGAGTCATTTAATCTACTCAATTTGCACGTTAATTAAGCAGCCTCGGTTTGCAGAGCGCGGCCGGCGGCTGGGAGGGAGGCAGCGCCGCCTGGCGGCCGGCCCGGGTTGCGCGCGGCTCGCAGTCGGCGGCCGGTCCTGCGCCGCTGGGCTCCGCCGACCGGCTCGGGAGAGCGCGGCCCGGGAGGGCTGTCCTGCGGGAAGCTGCGGGGCGCCGGCCCGGCCGACCGGGGTTCGGCCCGCGCGGTTACTTATGGGGAGAGGGGCTCATCCGTCCACTCATCCCCCCACCCCTCTTCCGTCCCTCCCCAGGCGCGGGGAGGCTGTGGTTGCGAGCCCAGGGGCAAGGTGGCGGCTGGGGACAGGCCCCGGGGTGGGGAGGGGGCGCGGGGCGGCGCCGGCCCGGCCTGGTTAACCGGGAAATGATGGAGTCGCGCCCCGCCCCCGCACTCGCGGCATAATTGTTTTCCCTCGCCCGTCCCCATCTGTCCCTCTCCGCCCGTGTGTGTTTTGGCCTTTGTCTCGCTGCCCTGTGCTGACACCCTCTTTCAAAGACCACTTCTGTCGCCCTCCGCCGATCTCTTCTGCCCCATTAACCCATCGGCACGAGGCTCCGGCAACAAAGCCCTGAAACGGCACCGGCGCGCGAGGCCCTCCATTGTGCGCCGCTGACCCTGCGGCCGCGGCCCGCTCAGCCCGGCTCGGCGGCCCGACGGCGCGGGGCGGAATCGGCCTTGATGAGAAGCAGAGGAAGTCGTCGTGTCCGAGCCGATTCCGCCCTCAGTAGAGCGGGGACTAGGGCCCACGCTGCCCTTGGCAGGGCCGCAGCGCAGCTGCCGCCGCGGGGACGGCCGCCCACCGGGCGGGGGCGGGAGCTAATCCGCCCTCAGTCCCCCCCCCCCCCACCGCGTCCCCGCCTGGACGTGAAACTGGCAAGCAGAGAGAAAACGCCGCTGGGAGGAGAGAGGCAGACCGTCCCCGAGGCCCGATAAACAAAGACCAGTAACCTGTTCCTAGGCCAGGGCCGTCTCTCCTCCTGACTCCATTTTCCTCCCGGAGAGGGAACCCCCGGCCCACCGTCCTGGGAGCGCACCCACTCTTCTGGGGGTGCTGGCTGCGGGGAGCAGACCTCGGAGACAGGCCTACCGCAAAGGCCTTCCTGCGCACAGTCCCCAGCCCAGGAGGAGGGCCCACCCAGGGGCCAGCTCCCCAGGTGGCATCTGAATTTGTCCTGTGCCAGCCAGGGTTCAGGGAGGCCAAGCCAACTCCTGTGAGGAGCCAGGCTGCCCTCAGAAATGCTGCCCATGCTTCTGTGTGCTGCTCGCCACCACTGGGACTTGCTCGCAGCTCTCAGATGGCGGCTGGGACAGGTAACTGTGGAGGCCAGGCCCCTCCCGCTTGCGTTCTGCAGCTATGGTCTGTCCTCACTCTTCTGGGACGGTCCTCTCCCAGGAACACCGTATTCTGACCTGTGTGGCAGGAAGAAGGTGGCCTATTGCTAAAGAGTTGTCCACACAGGCCACCGGAGGGTCACCTCTCTCCAACATGGGAACTGCAGTGACAGCAGGGGGCAGGGGCCCGCCAGTGCTAAGATGCCCACACACGCACACTGATGATCAGTGTGGCCCTGACGCCATTCTCCTGAAAAGCTCCCCTCTTTTTAATTTTTTTTAAATTTTTTAATGTTTATTTATTTTTGAGAGGGAGAGAGTGCCAGCCGGGGAGGGGCAGAGAGACAGGGAGACACAGAATCCGAAGCAGGGTCCAGGTTCTGAGCTGTCAGCGCAGAGACTGATATGGGGCTTGAACCCACGGATGTGAGATCATGACCTGACTGGAAGTCGGACACTTAACCAACCGAGCCACCCAGGCGCCCCTTTAAAAATTTTTTTTAACGTTTATTCATTTTTTGATAGCAAAAGACAGACTGTGAGTGGGGGCGGGGCAGAGAGAGAGGGAGACACAGAATCCCAAGCAGGCTCCAAGCTCTGAGCTGTCAGCACAGAGCCCAAAGCGGGGCTCGAACTCACGAGCTGTGAGATCATGACCTGAGCTGAAGTCGGACGCTTAACCGACTGAACCACCCAGGCGCCCCCGGAAAGCTCCCCTCTTTATTCACCTGGAACCTACTTGCTCTCATTTTCTACCTTACAAATGTTGATCCCGTGGCAAGGCGATGGCCCCTTGCAAGGCCATCCTAGGACACACCAAAAGTGTCCTCTGGAGGATGAGACGTTACATGTCCAAGCCAGGTAAAACGGGTCCCAAGTTCCATCTCTGCCTAACTGCCTTCTTGTTAAAATTATCTGAGAGCTTTAAATAAAGAGACTGCATGAAAACAAGAATGGACATATTACAATTGCCCAAGGTCTCCTACAACTCCTCCAGCAGGAACTCCCGCAGCGGGCCTCTCCCTGCCCAGGCCCCATCCCTGCTGTTGAAGGAGGAGAGCTCTCTAATTCTGGGGAGGTTTACTATTTTGTACTGCTGAGCTGATGCAAGGGGAACTGTCATTCCTTTTGGAGATTCTGGTGGTTCCCAAAGTGCAGGGACAACAAGGTCCACCTTGTCTCCCTTCTTTTGCCTAAAGCCAAAGACACATTACAAAGTTGTTCCCATTGAGTCTTTATAGGTCAATTTTACAGTGCATCAAAAGTACAAGTCCTTTATCTACTTCTGATAAACTTTAGAATACAAACCCAAGGTCTGACGCATGGAGTCTCCAGCGTTTGGCAACATACGAATCTCTTAAGGCAAAACAAAACCGAAAAACAAACCATACTACAAACCCCAAATGGACCTAAATATCTATCAGACCTACACTTCACCTGCAGGGTCTCAGGGCCACCGCCAAGTAGGGATTTCAGAGCCCCTTCCTCACTGCACAGGGTCCTCGTGCAGCTGCTGGGCTGTGGGTGCTAGTTCCTATGTACCCTCAGTGTAGCATGGGGACTCAAGGTCTCAGTACCTACAGTTAGGCCAGCCAGAAGAGGGGTGCATATTCTTTTAAGTAACTGCTTTATTGAGTTATCATTGACACATCATTGAATTCACGCTCTGAAGTGGGAAATTCAGTGTTTTTAGTGTATCCACAGAATTTTGTAACCATCCCCATTCTCTAGTTCTGGGACATTGTCATCGCTCCCCAAAGAAGCCCCGTGCCCATTAGCAGTCACTCCCCATCCTCGACCCCTCCCCCGCAGCCCCTGGCAACCACTAATCCACTTTCCGTCTCTATGGATTAGACAAGGATAATTTTGCAAAAAGAAATTCTACCGGTCTGGAAAGGCGTGTTTAAATGAGGAATGTGGGAGTAAGGCCTGAAAACACTCTCTCTCTGTGAATCAACACGTTCCTTAGGAGACACAAGGAGAAAATGTCACCAGGGGGCCAGAAGTAGGGGATGAAAACTCTATGGCTGCTGGTCCTCAGCCCAGAGCATATGTTTTAGAAATCAGCACCCTTTTTCTTCTCAGAGTTTATAGCTTTGCTTTTAAAATCGCCTCTGACCCCTCTGTGGTCTGTCTGCATCTGTGGGCGCCGGCTTCGTGGCGGAGACCGTGGCTCTCCTTCCACTTCAGCCCCACAGCACTACATGCTAACACGTGGGCAGCTTGGCACCCAGTGTGGTCAATGGGGAGGCTCCGCAGGGCCAACCCGCTTTCCTTTCTCCCCAGTCATGAACACCCGATCTGAATCTGACGGCCGTCTCTCATCCCTGTGCTTTGTCAAGTATGATTTGGATTTTAATGCATTTAAGAGGCTCAGTTCAGAAAATTCCATTTTGTTTTCTCTGAACAAAAAATACTTTTGAATTCAACCTATTTTTAACACCAAATCTCGCCATTATCCCATTCTTTACAAGCCCAAACTCCTAGCAGTCACCGCTTTGGGTTTCTAATGAGTGTTTTCTTGATTTACAGCAGAAATGAGCAGTTATCTGCTAATAACCCATGAGTCTGAAATTAAAAGGGATACAGAAAATAAACCAAATTGCAAAGATCAGCTCTTGTTAAATAAAGTCTTTGTGAAAAGACATATAACAACATTTTCATGCATCAGATCAACGACACGACGGGCTCATCATTCGAGGGCTGCGATTATTTAGAACCACTTAGCAGCTGCGAGCAGCTACCCTGTGAGTATCTAACGGACGTTTGTTAATTAATTCTCAGCACAGCCCATCCAGCTACTTTATACACAGAGAAACTGAGGCCGGGGGAGCGGCAACTGGCCCTCGGATGCCCATGGCCTCCTCCCTCCTGCTTCTTTTGACCCAGGCCCCTCCAGTGCCGTCAGCTCGTCCCTGCCTGTGATTTACAGCAGCCGGTGCGGCAAGACTGCACTGGAGACATGCGTAAGCAAAGGCATCGTTACAGGACTCCTACTCCTGCTGCCCTTGGCTTTCCTACAGAGTCAGATGTCAGTTGTGTTCCATCCACCAGGAGAAAAAGAGGAATACTCAAGGCGGTCTGAATTACCTCTAAGTTAGTGAGTACAGTAGTCATGAGTTCCAGAGTGGCAGGCGTAGAAATCCACGGAGCAAGGTGGCCGGTTTACGAGGAGAAACTGCACACTGGTTAGAGCCATTAGCACAGGCTGGAGCCTACCAGCGTCACTGTGGATGACGGCTAGGACACAGAGGGGATGTTTCCTCACCTGCTTTCCCATCCCGGCCACCAGGGTGTCCCCAGGCCCCTCTCAGGAGCATAGGAGACTGCTCATTGTGGCTTGCTGTTGTTCTCATTAGAAGAGCGAGCTTTCATTTCCAGAGACACAGACAACAGTGGGCAAGAACAGTGAGCCCGGGAGACCCCAGGGAGAGGACTTCTGTCCCAGGAGCACAACTGCCCCAGCCTGTCGGGCTCACTCACCCTGGTGGGGGCAGACCAGCCCCCGAAGAGCCCTTCCAGCACCAGTGCCTCCCCAGCTCACATTCAGAACTCCTTTGTTACCTTCCCCGGCTCTCCGATGACTGTCCCACACACTATTTAGAGCGTCCCACAGGCAGAACAGGCCATTCTAGGGACGGTAGGAGGCAGAGCCTAAGTCCTTCTCTTGACTCGGCTGATTAGAGGCTGCAGGACCTATCTGATTCCTGGGACCAATAAGAAGTGGGATGTAGGGATGAGGTCTCCACTCCCACTCTGACCAGTCAAACGGGCCAGGGTGAGTTGCCAGAAGAGGCCCACGGAGGCCCAAGTGTCCTCAGGGGACCTCAGGGCCCATCGCATTCCGGAGCAGAGGCTGGGCCTGCAGAAGTGAAACCAGCCTCCCTTGCGGGCGGCAGTGGCCCCTGTGTCGGGGTAAAAACACGAGCCCTCGGGTCCCTCCCGCTGCTGAGTCATGTTGGAGCCCTCTCTCAACCTCTCTGGCCTGCCCCTTCTCAACTCTGCTGCAGTGTGAGCTGGCAGTGGGGCCAGAGGTGCTTGTGCGGGCAGAGCTGGAAATACCAGTGCTTTTGTTTTAAAGAAAAGTAGAGGCACTTTCGGCTTGAGATGATCCCCAGCTTCTCTAGGGATCTAAGACTTCTTAGATCTGGAAACAGGGGAGGGCATTACGCTAAGTGAAATCATACATTTGTGAAATTTGTCACCAAAGGACACATACCATATGCGTCTGCTCACATGAGGTTCTCCGATGGGCCAGATTCAGACACGGGAGGACACGTACTGGGACCCACTCACACACGGTCCCGGGGTCGTCAGACTCCCAGACACAGACACGGGCGGAGGTGGGGGGTGGGCTGGGGGAGCAGGTGGAGGTCAGTGTGTAACGGGGACAGAGTCGCAGTGTGGGGATATGGAACATTTTGGAGATGACCGTGATGATGGTTGCACAGCAGTGTGAATGTGCTTAATGCCCCTGAATCGTACACTTAAAAATAGTTAAAATGGTAAATTTTTATGCTATGCATATCTCTCTACAATGAAGAAAAAAACAGTAGAGGGGAGGGATAAAAAGCTGGCGATGGGTACGTGGGGACTCAAAAGCTCTACTTTTGTTCACAGTTGAAATTTACCGTAATAATTAAAAACATTTTTAACGTTTATTTTTGAGGGATAGAAAGAGAGAGAGAAAGAGAGACGGAGGCAGAGCACCAGTGGGGGAAGGGCAGAGAGGAGACACAGAATCCGAAGCAGGCTCCAGGCTCGGAGCTGTCAGCACAGAGCCCTGTGCCGGGTTCGAACACACCAACTGTGAGATCATGACCTGAAGCGAAGTCAGACTCTCAACCGACGGAGCCACCCAGGTGCCCCTACCATAATCATTTTTAAGAGACTTCCCGGGTTTTCCCCAGGAGCGGCTGCTCTCTCTCCCCACAGATGGAGCCCCTGCAGATGCCCAGGCACAGAGGCCCCCACGCGAGGGCAGGTGTGAGTGACGGGCAGAGTCCAGGCAGCGGGTGGAACAAGGAACAAGCCGAGGGATGCGCCGCTCAGGCACCTGCAGCTCTCCCTCCTGCCCCCAAGGCCTTACTTCCGGACTAGCCCTTCTCTCCCTGCTGCCAGCTCTCCCCATCACCCCGGAGAGGCAGTAAGGACAGTGCAGGGAGGGCTCCGGACTGCCCCCGGAAGCTGGTGCCAGTGCCCGGGGAACAATGTCTCCGCCAGTGCTGCTACAGCGACCCTTGCTCTGCAGGGGCCCTGGGGGGGGGGGGGGGGGGAGGAGGAGGCGCAAGCAGAGTTAGTGATCCCCTGGGGTCCGTCTGCAGGCGTCCTTTCTATCGCTTTAGCCCCTTAATGGGCCTTGCAGGGCACACCTTCTCCTCCACCTCCGATATTCTCAGCACAGCAGAATGCTGATTTCTGGCAACATTGACTTCATTTAAATTCTAGTTCTGGAATTTAGCAAAGAAATCTGGCTACATGAAAAGCAACTAAAATGCGTTTCGCTTCCCTATTTTTTCGTTTCCATACTTCCCTCACCTTCTAACAAGCTCTACGTGACCAAAGACATTCCCATTTGGTTTTCCACCCAGAGGCCAGGCCAGCAGAGACCCCGTGACCTGAGCAGGTCACCATCGGGGCCCCAGGCTCTGCCTCGAGCACTTCTCCAGCGTGCAGCCCATTCCCGAACAGGCTGCCTGTCCCGGGACGTCGCTTCTCACCCGACTGTCCACCCCGCCTGGGATCTGTCTGCTTACCCTGAGGAACAGGCTGCCATGAGCCCGGGAATGCCAGCCCGACATGGGGGCCTCATGGACTCAAAGCTCCCGCTTTTCCCCGTGCCTTCAAAGCCAAGTGTGTCTTTGGGTTTTCTCAGAACCCTCTCCCTAGTTATTTTCTCTGTGAATGTATCACTGTATTTTGGTATCAGAGTTGTCGACAAGACCTCTTTATGTTGGATAAAAATATCTGAATAATTAAAAAATAGGCCATCACACAAGGAGAATTAGTTAAATGTTCAAGAAAATTTCCAACGCACAGCATCAAGTGGGAACCGCTCATCATGGGCATCTTCTTCCCTCAGCGGCTGGGGAAGTTGGGCAGAGACTGTCCCTTCCTCTGAGCTTCCTGGTCCCTAGCCTCAGCTGTTTTATTAATTTTTTTTATCTACGATTCTAAACTACTACTGCATTTATTAGAACAATAGAGAAGCTTATTGAGGTTGTATTTTTATTAAAATTTCTATTAACTTTTGCTATCAGCGCGGTTGTAGATTAATTAATTTTTACTACTTTTCTAAAGCAAAAAATATTAGAGCTGATCCCAAATTACTTCCAATGCGAAGAGGCCAAATCAGAAAGAGAGCAGTTCCACAGGCGTGATCCGCAGAGGCACGTTTGGGCTAGGGAATGGCCGTGACGGGGGCGGGGTCGCTGGCACGGTAGGATCTCAGAGCAAGAGAAAAGTTTCCTCTTTGTCCAGGAGCGGTTGAGGGGAAGTTCTGCTTGGATTATGTGCTCACTGGTTCTCACACAGAAACACACAGTTTGCTCTTTTCCTGAAGTTTTTTTTGGAAAGGTGTATGGCTCTATGAGACGCTGTGGGGGCGTTTTTTAGGGGAAATTCACCATGTGAGAGTGAACATCATTTGTGCGTGTTGTGTAACCGCCGCCTCTGACCGGTTCCCGAACACTCTGTCTCTAAGAAGCCCGCCCCCCCACCCCCATTTCCCACCCCCCGGCCCCTGGCACCCACTGATCTGCTTTCTGTCTCTGTGGATGTCACAGAACTGGACCCAGAGAAAACGTGGCCTTTGCGTCTGGCGTCTTTCACTGGGCATCATGTTTTTGAGGCTCGCCTCTGCTGTCAAGTGTCAGAACTTCGTGTCTTTCCACGGCTGAGTGGTACTCCGTGTGTGTGGACACCACGCTCCTCGTCTCCACTCGTCTGTCGTCCGTCGCGGACACACTCCTTCCCGCCGTGCACTACCACGAACACTGCGCACAGGTGTCTGTCTGGAGCGCTCGTTCTCAGTTCTTCCGGGTGTCTGCCCCAGGGGTGGAGCGGTGGGGTCACGTGGGGCCTTGAGGACCCCCCCCCCCCGCCCTGAGACATTTCTCCTCTTTCAGTCTTTGCAGGTCAATCTGCTCCCCTCCGGCCCAGTTAGGGGACTGAAGACGGGACGTGCAGAGTCGGTGACCGGTGACGGCAGCTGCCCACCCGAGCAGGAATGTGGGACGCAGACTGGAGGGTCCTTCGCGGCTCTTCATGTGGCTTGATATTTCCTAAGATGCCAGCACGTGGTTGTCAGAACGGGCGTCAGGTCACCCGAGGATGTCTTCCGGCAGAGGAGGGCTATCACTATTGGCCACATCTATTTTTTTCCCCAGACCTGCTTCATTTTGAACTATGTTAAAATCTTCTAACACTCCAGCTGCAAAGACCCAGCAATACACAACCGAAGGTCAGGCGAAGGGGAGGAGGGCAGAGTGCCAGCCTGTCCTGGGCCGGGCCCTTTCACTCCTGTTGATGCCCTGGAAAGATGCATTTTACCACCCCTCAGTTTCACACATTGAGACGCCCGAGCGGAGAGATTAGGGAATGGGCCCATCGCTAGCAATGGGCAAGGGAGCCACATTGGAGACAGGCCGCTTTCGTCCAAACCCCATAACCGGAGAGGGAGAGAGCCAAGCTCAGACTCCCAGGAGGAGGGAGGAGGGGCATGCCCGGCAAGTGCTCCCGCTGGAAGGGAGACAGGAGCTCGATAAATACTAAGCAGACGTGAGGGTGGCCTTCATTTCCTGTGGCATCCCGGCCAGCGGCATTCTGACCCGTGGGCACCACCACGCCGTTCCGGACTTCTCCTGACCACGGCTGTCGGTTGGGGGCAGCGCGGCCAGCCTGGCGCTTCTTGCTTTACCTCCACCACCTGGCCACGGCACGACAGTCCCAGACCATCACCTGAAGGCACCAACCAGCTGCGTCTCCCTCCGCTGAACTTTAGTAAAGACGGCGAGGCGTGAATGATTGAAATCAGGGCCAAGGTCTGGTGCAGAAGGTGCCAGACTGATGAGCTGGCAGCGAGCCCTCAGGCGGGCAAGGGTGCAGAGGGTCTGGGAGGCGGGTGGAGAAGAAAGCGAGCGGGCGGAGGCAACCTGGGCCACGGGCCGCCCGTCTTCGGTGTGGTCTCGCGATCCTCTCCCGGACGAGCGCGACATCTCCCGCGCGAAGTGCAGCCGCCGGTCCACAGTGGGCCTCGCGCCCGAGGCACATCTGGCACCCAGGTGTTTGGACTTCAATCTGGCAACTGGCCAGCAGGCAAGGGTTCCCTCTCTTCCCTCCCTCTGACCCCCCACCCTCGGTGTCACCCAAAGAACAACTTGGAGTCGTTGCCGTAGTTAGAAGAAGCCAAATGGCAACGCCGCTTCTGCCTGAAAACCCGGGCTCGGTTGGCAGCCCTCTCTCCTCCCTCAGCTCGGCCTCCTTCTGCTCATGCCGGGGTTTTCAGGGGAAGGGGCTGGGAGGCTCTGAGCCGATGTTTCCAACGCTCCGAAAGCAAGCGAACTGCCTAATTAGAACGTCGGGAACGAGGGGGGTCCGGATTCCACAGAAATCACGGCCCAGTGGAGGTGGATGTTGTCGGCAATGTTGTAGAGAGACGCTTTCTTTCATCGGTTTTCCCGTGCTCCGGGACAGAAACTTCCCTCTTGGAGCCCGTGGGCCAGGATGTGGCAGGAGGGGGCCGACTGGCTACAAACATGACTGGAAAAAAGTGGTGTCGCCGCTGCTTGTGCCTCTCTCCAAACGCTCACAGACAGCGAACGCCACTCCCTACCGTGCGCACAGGCGCTCAGACTTCAGAAAGGCCGTCGCCCGCCGCATCTGCAGTTGTCTCTCGGAGAGACAGTCATCCCGAGAAGCTCGCTCAATTGCTAGATAACTAATTGCAGAGAACAGACTGGAGCCTGCTGGAGGGTGAGTTACTCCTTCGGGCAGGAGGTGAGCTGAAGCTCGGGGCCACGAGGGAGCCCAGGGCAACAATTTGTCTGTCATGGCTTGGAAGCATAAACGCAGTTATGAAAATAAGCGCCAGCTCATATGCACGGGACCACAAATAAATTAGGACAGGCCTAAAAGAGATCAGGCTGGCTGCCAACCGAAGATACGGGGGCCTAGAAGAGAACTCCGTAGACGTGATCCTGTTTGGTTTCGTGAGGTTCTCCAGGGAAACGTTCTGTAGTGGATTTCTGGGTGTTTGTTCCTGATGTTTTTAAAAATGAAATTCGATCAACACATGTTGGCTGCACCTCCACAGTGAGTAAGGTATTGTTTCGGGTGCAGTAATTGGGAGCAATAAAGGGATAAAGAGAACGAGGAAGGAAAAGAAGATTCCAGTGATCACTGCGTGTGGAAGCAAGGTGGGGACAAGGAGAGGTGACAGAAGGGGGTGTGAACCAAGAGGCTGAGGACAGGGGTATGGAGACACAGGAGGCGTGAGTGGTCCAGCAGGGAGCCCGCAGGCATCCTCCAAGGATAAAGGAATAGAGGCAACACGGCAGAGATAATGCCTGAGAATTTTACAAAACTGATTAAATTATACCTTCCTGGATTCATAAGACTTAAGTCCCAAGCAGGATAAAAGAGATCCCTGACTAAATAAGTTACAGTGAAAACCACAGGTTACCAAAGACAGAGAGACGACCTTGCAAGCTGTCAGTGAGGCAGCAACAGTTACCGACAGCCGACAGCCGGGGGCAGGGACAGCAGACTTCTCAGCTGCAAAATAGAATCAAAGACGTGATGGAACGAGATCTTCCAAAGGCTGCTCGAACCTTGTAGTGCACAACCGTCCACACCTCGCTAAACCAGCTCCAGGTAAAACGAAGACACACAGACATGTTCCAACAGGAACACTTACCACCACCTGACCTTGCTGAAAGAACTAAGGAAATGAGGCAATTCTGGAAGGAAGAAGTGACACACAAGGTGCATTAGTGAAATTAACAAAGCAAACGTGACGACACCTCAAGAAGCACTGACGATCCAACATGTGATCATGCCAAGGGCTTACTGGGTGGTTGGAAACGAGATGGAAACACGACTCTGGGGGGCAGTGATGGTTCCAGACACCACAGAACCAGCGGGCCGTGAGGCGATGCTGCCATAAAAGATACAAAAGATACAAGATCACAAAAGATAAAAGAGCGACATTCGTGAAAAAGGACATAATGGAACACGAAAAACGAATAAAAATTCAAGACTTTATTGCAAAACACAAGATATTTGAACACATTCAAAACGTATGGTGCAGATGGGGCGCCTGGGTGGCTCAGTCGGTTAAGCGGCCGACTTCGGCTCAGGTCATGATCTCGCGGTCCGTGAGTTCGAGCCCCGCGTCGGGCTCTGTGCTGACAGCTCAGAGCCTGGAGCCTGTTTCAGATTCTGTGTCTCCCTCTCTCTGACCCTCCCCCGTTCATGCTCTGTCTCTCTCTGTCTCAAAAATAATAAAACATTAAAAATTAAAAAAAAAAAACTCAAATAAAATAAAATCTTCTAAGGGATGCCTGGGTGGCTCAGTCGGTTAAGCGGCCGACTTCGGCTCAGGTCATGATCTCGCGGTCCGTGAGTTCGAGCCCCGCGTCGGGCTCTGTGCTGACAGCTCAGAGCCTGGAGCCTGTTTCAGATTCTGTGTCTCCCTCTCTCTGACCCTCCCCCGTTCATGCTCTGTCTCTGTCTCAAAAATAAATAAACGTTAAAAAAAAAAATTAAAAAAAAACCAAAATGTATGGTGCAGATTCATGGTCAATACTGACAAATGACTGATTTATTTTGTGGACTTGTCTTCCACGTCTTCTGTTCTTGGTATTGGGCACTGTTTTGCTTGTCAGTCTGTTTCCTTGTCCGGCATCACACTGCCTTTTCCACTAAAATTCCTTCCTTCGTTAAGAGAGGCACCAGTTTCTAGATACGAGGGTGCGTACTGTAACTGGGCTTTGTGCTACGCTGTGAAAGCCATCCACGCTGTTGTGTGTTCGTGGCAAACTGTCACATGTCTGCTGATAGATGTTCCAAAGTTCCACGGGAAATGTGGTCTGAACACCCCGTGCAGCCGTGTACACCATCAGGAGGGCTAAGATCTATATAATATAAAAGTGGGAGTCCTGCACCAACGGAGACCAAACTGTGAACCAGTCTGATGGAACCAAATTGTCAAACTGAACTGTCAACAATTATTTTTTTACCTTCTATGGCAAAATTGCCTTATGGCCAATTAGTTATGCAGCGAAAATGTCTATGGAAAAAAGTGCTTGAGGCAAAGGTGTCTACGGCAAAGATGCTGACACCGGAAGGGCCGGACACGGACAGTGACACGGAGCGAAGGTGACGGCGGTTGCAAATGAGGCAACCCGAGGTCCTTGTCTCGGTCGGGAGGAGGGCCAAGATTCTGATCGATTTTAGACCGGTAATCCAAGTAGTGTGTTAAAAGTTACGCGTGCCCCAAAAGCCACAAGGATAATTTTGTAGTGGTGACTCACAGCTTCATTCTGTATTTACGTAAGCTGACAAGTACACTGGTTTAGAGGAGCACAAGTGGGATGTGGTTGACAGCAGTGTGGGTGACCTGGGGATGCCGTGACAGTGGAACGTGAATAAGCTTTGGGAACATGGCCGGGGGAACACACAGCAGCTGGATTTCAGTTGGAGAAAGAGGTTGAAAATATCCTCCTTCAAGGCTTCGGGATTTTTTTCCCCACACCACCCTTGAGCCCTAGATCAACGAATGCTGTGAACACCCATAATTCTCTTTCAAATATTCAAGTGATACCGAAATCTACGGGCAGTATTTAAAATGAAGTCACTGTGTCGTGTCCTAGAGACCGTCTTATTATCTGAAACTAAAATGCAGCTGACTGTGTCTGCTTCTGTGCTGTTCTCTTATTGATGCTGTAAATCATCTTTTTAAATGAGCACAGGTCACGAAAGCTGGAACCCAGGGGCTCCAGCCCAGCCCAGTTGAGGCAGACAATGCCTGGGAATTCATGAGAACACATACTACTTTTTGAACTTGCCAAAATAAATCCTGGGCTCGTCACACAGAAAAAAAATCCTGATCCCTGACTACAAGAAGCTTCCCTTTGTCCACAGAATCAGAGTTACTGGGAACTGAATTGTTCTCAGACATGCTTAGCCAGAGTGTGTGTGTGTGTGTGTGTGTGTGTGTGTGTGTGTGTGTGTGTATGAGAGAGAGAGAGAGAGAGAGAGAGAGAGAGAGAGAGAGGGAGAGGGAGAGGGAGAGGGAGAGGGAGAGGGAGAGGGAGAGGGAGAGGGAGAGGGAGAGGGAGAGGGAGAGGGAGAGGGAGAGGGAGAGGGAGAGGGAGAGGGAGAGGGAGAGGGAGAGGGAGACACCTCTGGCAAAGCCCAGGGGCTGCCAGGCTGGGATGTGGAAACACATGCGTGCCGTCTCAGGGTCATTTGCCTGGCTGCCCCGGCCCCGAATGTCAGGGGTCTGAAGCAGAAACAGAGGAGAGGCCCCACCCTGGGTCGGCATGGCACTCTCCCCTGGGCCTCTGGCCGGCCTGATGCCATTTACTTCACATTTATATTTATTATTTTGGAGTTCAGAGCAAATTACTTGACTAGTCTGAATATTAAATCGAGTCTGTTCACATTCAGTCAGCCTAAATCGCTATCAAAATTTTATCCCCTGCTCTCTTCTCTCCATTATGTGTCATCAGAAAGGGTTTATGAGCATTGCTAAAATCTGAATGTGGCAGGTCTCTCCATATATCTGCTCTCTGCTACCATAACTTACACACTCATGTTGCAAGACCCCCTCCCCCTCCCTTGGGTCTAAATAGGGCTTCAAGCCTTGGAGAGAATAAGCTGCTGCCCTCTTCAGGTTAAATATAAGGTGGCTTCTTGCTGTTGCGTAACCCTGTCTTGCACAACCCTGCACAACCCTGTCTTGGTTAAATTTTCACATTGTAAGGAATCACATTCAACGGCACAGCAAGTCAACGTCCAGTACATGAAGTCCACTTGACCGTGGTAAGTGCAGAGTGTAGGCGCCTTTTCTACTGTTCCACATTAATGACGCTCTGTTGGATTCGAGTTTAGTCTTTTCTCCTCAGGGCTGAGCCTAAGACAACCAGGGCGCCTCTGTTCTCGCCACACTCTGCACAATGCCCCCGTGGCAGTTCGGGGGGGAAGAGAGAGGAAGGATGTGTTGGTTGCTAGTGGCCACAGCACACTTACAAGCCACGTATGCACACACTACCGAATGTGAAAAGGCCAGCACGGCTCGGTGGGGGCAATGGTGGCAAGTCACGGTCACCGAGAGAGTGCGTGTGGAGTCCCCATGCCGCACCGCGTGGCCACCTCCAGGTGGACCAAACTGCCAGTGACGCACAGGAATGGAGAGAAGCCATCACGGACGATGTCACGACCTTTGCTCCCTGAGGTCTCCCGTCTGTCTCTCTTTTGCACCCGTGAAGACACACTCATACCAGACGGTTTATGGCAGTTTCTAGATGAGAGACGGCAAATGTCTGTCACGGCCTGCGTGGCTACCAAGCCACAGTGTGAGTTTCCACCAGCAGCAGCAGCTACAAATCTGATTCATTTTTGTACGGAAGGGCTTCTGTTTTCTATCAACTGATGTTAAAAACCAATCTTAAAAAGCGACAGAACGGAACTGCTCTGCACAGTGTACTCTCCCCGTGCCTGTTCCGTGTGAGCCTCACGTCACGAGGCTCCTGTCTACGCGGGGCCTCCCTGGAAGCGGGAGATTGGCAGATCGGGAGCCCTGGGGGACAGGCCCACTTTACGTCTTTACCTTAATTGCTTCCATGTGCCATATGTATCTGGAGCGCTGTATAAACAACAACCCAAAACAACAGGAGGAAGACCACACTTCTTATAGGGAACTCCGCGGCAAGTGGGAAAACTGCCAGCAAAACTCAAGAACCCAGCGCTCAGCCTTCCCGGGGGCTCAAGGCCAAGGAGGCGCCGGGATCGAGCCGGCACGCGCCTCTCCTTGCGCGCCGCACGCCTCCCTGGAGCCGTGAGTCAGGGCGTCGCACCAGGACCGGCAAGGGCCAGACATCGGAGTCCCCTCCTGGTGGGAGACAGCGAGGGATTAGAAATCGGTGGGGCGAGGGCGTCTTGTGAGATCTTCGAGGCAGACAGTTTCAGTAGGTGGGGAATTAGAAGGAGATAAGCCCTCTGACCCCAAACTCACCTTCAAAACACGACCTTTCTTTGTAAAAAATGAGTATGTTCCTCGAGTCTGCGGACGGAAATATCCAGTGGGTATTTCAGCCTTGGTGGCAGATGTCCTGTGTGTTCTGCCTAAGAAGCTGTGGCTGCCCCATAAATATTTATGGACACCGTAATCTCCCCACATTACAAGGGTTTCTGTGCACATTTTACTACCCTCCAAGGTACTAGAGTTTGGGTCGGACATCATTTTACCGAAGGGCGTTTCCGGCACTCAGGAAAACCTGCTCTTGCCTCCTTCCTCTCAACGAAGAGCAGTCTATGCTGGGTTTCAGTGGAAACGTTTCAGCCTCTGAAACTCCGAGCAGTCGGGCCAGATGGCCAACAGTGCGGCTGCCTAACACGGCCGTGTTGGTCCGGTGCCCGATCCAAAGGTATCTGGTAGCCTTTCTTTGTTGGTGAGATTTTTATTAAAAAGCTGAGGATTTCCAGCTCCATTCAAATAGGTTGCCAATCTAAGAGTGCAGGAAAAATCAAGCTGTTTATACAGTCTCAGTGAATCTTGAACAGAATTTAACTCTGCACTTAAATTCCAGCCATTTGTTTCAAGTTATCGGCATCCATTCTCTTCTTTGCAGGTTGTGAGGTCTCTCTTGTATTTTGCTTTGCTGACTTGAGAAGTTCATTTAATAGTTCATTGAACAACTTTCTATTGGCTGGCGGACTCGGCAAAGTTTCTGACCATCCATAACTTGCATTTTAGTGGAGAGGAGATGGAAAGTGAAAACAGCCACTCAAACAGAAAGGAAAATATCAAACAGCACCAAGTACGAAGAAAATTACAACAGGGTGTTTGGCCTAGAAACTGACAGGGTGGCCAGCAAAGCCTCACCAGGAGGTGCGGGGATCTGACCCCTGCAGGAGGGAGGCCACCGAGCTGCACGCCGCTCCCGGTCGAAGAAACAAGCCAGGTGGGTGAGGGGGACGGGCTCAGCGTCCGACCTCAGTGACGTGGAAGCAGTCTGCACACTGCACCACGCTCTGGGGGCTTTCAGTCCCACCTCGACCATCCCCTGCCTTCACTTTGCGGCCCCACAGAAAGCGCATCGGGAAGTGGCAACCACTGTCCAAATCCCCTCCACGCATGTGGAAGACACTGACGAGACCCGACGCCGAACCCCAGGTCTGGCCACCAAGCGCGAGGCAGCAGTTTCCTCCCGCTGACGTGACCTTCTGGGTCGGGGCAGCGCACAGTGTCCAACAGCAGACTTGGGGGCCCGACACCTCGGGTGGGATTCTGGCTCAGACTCTTCCTGGACTAGACGCCTTGGCAAGTCACTTGGCCCCTTCCAGGGTGGGCTTCCTTCACTATCAAATCGCGCCGACGCGGCGGTGCTTGGGGGGGGGGGGGGGGGCTGGACACATTACAGCACTTAGGGAGAGAGTCAAGCAGTTATTGAACATCTGATAAAAGGTAGGAGTCGTCGTTATTAAATGAGTGGGAACATTTATTTTTTATTTATTTTATTTATTGAAAATTTTCAAAGATTTTATTTTTAAGGAATCTCTACACCCAAGCTGGGGCTTGAACTCACAACCCCGAGATCAAGAGCCACACGCTCTATTGCCTGAGCCAGCCAGGCACTTCTCAAGTGTGAACATTTAAATGAACAATTTCTCAATCTGAAAAATTCCTTCCGAAAATTTTATTTAATGTCGAGGCCACTTGTCGAGGTTGAATACCTCACTCCATGCACTAGCAAACTCCACAGTGGCTAAGTCCTGGTCCAGATCCACAGGGCGGTGTGGGGCCTTCAGACCTCCAGACAGAGGTGCGATTGGTTTTCCTCAGGAGAGCTGACGCATTTGAGAACACGTTCCAGGAATTCTGTCTGGTTTTACCGCATTCGCTGCATTCCCAAAACACAAATTAGTGAAACTGACTGGCTAGATAGATTTCAGTGATCTGTTCTACATCCAGTCCGGTTCCTAGAAGACATTGCTAAATTATACAGTCAATCCCAAACAGCGTGATTTTTAAATTTAAAAATCTGGGGTGCCCGTGTGGCTCAGTCAGTTAACTGTCCGACTTTTGGTTTTGTCCGACCATGATCTCACGGTTTGTGGGTTCACGCCCCACATTGGACTTGGTGCTGACAGCGCAGAGCTTGCTTGGGATTCTCTCTCTCCCTCTCTCTCTCTGCCCCTTCCCTGCTAGAGCTAGAGCTCTCTCTCTCTCTCAGAATAAGTAAGTAAACATTAAAAGAAATCTGGGCTGACCATCACAGGGCCACTTGGGCCCTGTCGGCACAGACTCACTTGGCAGAGGGCCTGCATCCAGGCAGAGCGTGTGGATGCTGAGGCCAACGGCTGGCCGACAGTGCCACCCCATGGTACCCAGCTCTGAAATGCTCAGCCCGCTGGCTCCGCCAAGTCCTGCAAAGAAGACTACGCAGAGAACACCACGGAGCTTCTGTGATGCCCACGGGGTGTTGCCCGGACCACGGCAGCTGCTCCCGAGGCACAAACTGGCTGTCTGTCCAATTTACACTTACCTGTGCCTGCGGCACGGCCCCACGCTGAAGCTGGACACTGGCGCCTGAGGCCGCTCCCATCAACCCTGTGAGGCGGCCATCATTACTATGATCCCTCTTTGACTGACTAGGAAACAGAAGCATCCAAGCTTATACGGCGAGGTGAGGGCACTCAGGATTCAAACTCAAACACGTCTGACACCAGAGGCCACGTAGTTCCTGGGCAGAGATCCCTGGGGAGGGCCACTGCCTAAGGAAAGCAGGAGGCCACCATCAGGCCTTCCAAATATATACATGATATCTGGAAGGGAGATGCCAAGTGGGAAAGCCGACCCGTCCGTCTGTCCGTCTGTCCATCCATCCGTCCGTCTGTCCGCCCATCCATCTGTCCAACCAACCGTTGGACCAACACTTACTAAGCACCTATACGCCAGGCACTGCTTTATGTACTGGGGCCGTAGTGGCCACGGGAAGGAAATCTGAATGATCCTCAGTGCTGCCCTAGCTTCCTCCTTTTGTCCCTCCGGACTAGAGGTGGCAACGGATTCCTGCCATGTTATGCGGGCTGTCTCCAGATTGCCTCACCCTCTGTGTGAACAACTCCCTACCTTAAATCCCTTGGTTATACACACTTGAAGTTGGGCCTGTTTTGCTGGCTAGAACTTGACTGATATAAAGCCACTGGGAAGTTTTAAACAGGCCAGTGATGTGATCTTATTTCTAGATTTGGTGGCCGTTGTAATGGCAGATGGTCTTTACTAGGTAAAAGCGGAAGCAGGAAGTCCAGCGAGGAGGCCGTGAGTTGGGACGGTGGCCTGGACCGGGGAGTCACAGTGATGGCAGAGACGGAGAGCAGCCAACAGGTTCGGGGTACTGTCAACAGGGCACCGGAGGGCGAGTGAGAAAGAGTGAGGAGTCAGTGTCTCTCAGGGGTTGGCCATGGCAATCAGGCTAACCATTGGCCGAGATGGGTAAGAACGGGAAATGGCAGCTTTCAGGAGGAAGATTAAGAATTCGGGTTTGGATGTGGCGAGTCGGGGCTGTCGAGGAAGCAGCCGTATATTCGGAGCCACTGATGCCCAAAGGGGAGAGAAGGAAGGCCCCCGGAAGCAATCTTCCCAACTCTGTCGGGAACCAACATGGACCCTCACTGAAATATACATCTGAGCTTTATGGGAAGAATCAATCTTTTCAAAGGGCTCATTCCCTGAGTCACTGTGGGAAAGTTACAGAAGAGCATTCGCTGTCTTTCACCAAACACCAAGTGCCCTAAGACCGTAGAGACTTTGGAGGGCATGATGATTTTGTTGAACACTTAGGACTATAAATGTATTTTATTCCATCATAGGTACCCAGAACAATTCTACATGCAGAAAAGACTACTATATGATATGCATATAGTTCTCTTCACTTAAAAATATTTCAAGAAACCAGCTTTTAGCTAGACAGAAATAATTTTCTTAAGCTTATTTATTAAGTTTAATGTTCAAGCTGAGACGTGGAAGGAAGGCATGATGTGGAACATGGGCAAAGACCGGGGCCCGGGGGCTCACATCTGAATGTCTACACCTTCGCCAGCAGCAAAGGTGTAGTAGCAGGCATCCAGGGTCCAAGAAACCGCTATGGGGAAATTTTAAATTAAATGCATTCATTCATCCATTAATGCAATTTCCTTTAAACCCAGGACAGCATTCTCTTCCTTTGATACAGGAGCACTGTGGTTGAGCCCCCTGCACACCAGCACCTCTCCCGGGGCACAAACAACACCCCATCTAATGGGCCCTCCACCGATGGGGGAGGGAGGTCGGTCTGGGATGGCACAGCTCGCTTTCGAATCAAAGGCCAGCCCGAGCTCCTGAGAGTACCAGAAACATCTTTCTCTGGCCACCACGCTAACCTACATCTTTTACGTGGGAGAGAAAGGAACGGGAGTCTTCCTACATTTCTGTAAACTAAGGACATTTATCCCTTGTGACTTTCAAGACCAAACCGAAGGCATCGTTCCCCATGGTTTTTATGCAAAGTAACACATTCACGCGGTAAAAATATCAAATGTCACCCAAGAGCTCATAATGAGAAGCAGCAGTCCCCTGCCCCCCGCCAGCCCCCTGAAGTCCCACAATCCCTTACATGCTTCTGTTTAAATTTTTGGGGGTTCCTGATCAAAGGGGTCTCACCACTGAACTGGTGTGACCCCACCAAGAGGTCCAATGGCGTCTCCTCGGCACGCTCAGACTCAGCAAGTAAGACAAATGCGCCAAGAGATCATTAAAAAACAACTTTTTAAAACCAGATAAAATTCACAGACACAAACCATTCCTCTCCCTGCAAAAGGGAAGTTTTGCACAAACACCCCCAATTTCACTACATAAAACTGAGCCAGGCGGGAATATAATAGTAAAACTGTTACTGCACTGATGAGTCTTACGATGTGGGCAGCAAGCAAATACCTTTCTCGACTTTTCTTCATAATGCTGTGCTTACTAGATAGAAAAAGAAATCTCTGAGGAGGATTCACACCTGAGTGGTGTCTCCAGAAGAGCAGGATTCTGAAATAAACAGTCAAAAACTCCACCAAGTGAGCAAGGTGTTGGTTCGAAAGGGTTTGGGATAGCCACATGCGATCACACTAAGACACTCTAAATTACCCTTAATTTGGTCACGGAGAATATTCCCAACGTAATGTTGAGTGAAAAACGAGGGGATCAAAACAGAATCTTGCACTCACCCACACACAATGTTTTTAAAGCAAGGAAATGCTCCGACACATTAACCCTGGGTTTCTCTGGGCAGTGGGACGGTGAGTGCTTTTCATCTTCATTTTCTTCCTTGCGTCTCTGCATTTCCAAACTCCCTGCGGCTCCCGGCTCCCGTGAGCCGCCCCTGTGTCTCCCGGGAGACACAAGACAAGCCCGTCAGCTCTGAGAGGCACCCTGCCGGCTGCACTGTGACCTGACCGGCCCCAGCGCCTGTCCTCTCTCACCTCCTTCTACTGCCACCGCCACCACAAAGCAAGCAAACAAACCTAACGGCAACAGCAAATTAATCGCGACAAAGCTGGAAGTGTTGGCAAAAGTGCCACCCTGAGTGGGCCCTAAAGATATCTGAGACGTAAGGGGTGGCAGCCTGGGCCCGCGACAGAGCTGGACTGGCAGCTGGAAGGAGCGTCCTTGGGTCTGCCACCAGCCCAGCCCGGCAGCCGGGCCTCCGTGCACACACGGGCGGCACAGCTGGGCCGCAGGCGGTGGACGCCAGGCACGCACCAAGGGCCGAGCCTGAAGGACTCGGTCCCGGCCTCCCTTCTTACCTTACCATCTACGTGGGTGCCCGACAGGGCTGACTCTGAGGAAAGTTTCTTCCTGCTTGTTTTAAATGAAACTGTTTATCGTGAGGCAATTGCAAGAAACACTACAGAGAGATCCTAGACAGCAGTTTGTTACTTCCAGAGTAATACCTCACAAAACCATAGTGTGGTATCAACCGGGACACTGGTATGTCGACATTGATACTCTGCCAGTCTGACTCAGTTCTCCCCAATTTTACGTCTGCGCACTTGTGCGCGTGCGCGCACTTAGATGCGTGGGTTTTGTCCGTGCGCGGGTTCGTGTGTCCGTCACCATGGTCAAGATACAGAACATCCATCACCACGAGGGTCCCTTCTTTCATAACCACACCCACCACCCTCCAATCCCAACCCCGGCAACCTCTTGTCCGTTCCCGTTTCTGTAATTTTCCATTTCGGGAACGTCCTATAAATGGAATCACATGGTGTGTAACCTTCTGGGATCAGCTTTTCTCACCCAGCGTAACTCTCTGGAGGCCCGTCCAGGCTGCTGTGCATATCAATAGTTAGTTCTATTTTTTTTATCACTATTTTGCTTAATGAGATTTTAAAAGAAACTTTATTCATTTTTTTTATGTTTTTGTTTTTGAGAGAGAGCACGAGTGGGGTAGGGGCAAAGAGAGAGGGGAACAGAGGATCCGAAGTGGGCTCTGTGCTGACAGCAGGGAGCTGGATTCGGGGCTCAACCTCACCAACCTCGAGCTTATGACCTGAGCTGAAGCCGGTTGCTCAACCGACTGAGCCACCCAGGCGCCCTTACAAGAAGTTTCGAAGACCACGTGCCACCTTTCAGATGAAGGCAGGGCTGCCCCGCTGGAGCCCGTGGCACCCCAACAGGAGCGAATGTTGCACATCTCCCAAATCTTAAAAATCCCATAAAATGATACTCGCCCATTGTGCCTTTCTCAGGAAACTAACTGAATTCTGATTATGCAAAGCTTCAGCGAAACTTATCACCTCTTATTTTACTGCAATTAAATAATCTCTCCCCAAATATACTGAGAGTTACAGACGTCACCTTTATTATTTCTCTTTAAAGTTATTTATACACAGAATATAACTCACATCTCATTTCTGTTTCTCTTTTCCCCTTGGCGAAAATACCATTCATTCGTCTCCTATAGTGGCTTGTTTTTTATTGTGCTACTACTGTAATATATGATCTTTAGTTTATTAGTTTATGCCTTATATTAAATTATGTCCATATAAGATTTGTAAGAAAAATGGCTTTTCATTTTACTTGGGAACTCGGGTGGACTTAATTTTGGGAAGTTGGTCTTCAAAAAGGAAATGAGTCCGAAAGGCAGAGTGTCAGAGGGAAAAATGAAGGATCTTTGAGGCTCCAAACCAGAGGCGCCAGGAACACCTGGCCTCACCCTCCGCAAAGATTTGGGGTGCCCAGGGATACTGTTTCCCTCAAGGTACGAGGACATGGCCAGGGCAGCTCCAGAGAAGAGCCGTCAGCCGTAGGGACCCACTGGGGAGGATCGGGCATGGACCCAAGGCCCACAGGGACTCGGACCCCGGAGCACCCCGCCGGGCCCCTGACCCCCTCCCAGCTTCTGTTCACGCAGTAGCTTCTCCGCAGCTACAGGTGCAGCCAGTCACCGCCCTGCCTCTGGCCGGGAGCCTCTGTTCAGATTCTCACTTGGTCCCACTCTGCACCCCAGGACTTAGAAGCTAACTGCCTCTGCCCCCTGGGGTGGGGTCCCTTGAGGTCCCACCCAGCTTGCAGACTGGCTGTGCGTGACCCAGGTGCACTTCTCAGCCAGTCTGCTCTGCTAGGGGCTGAGGATTAGGTGGGAGGAGTCAAGGCCCCTCCCCACTGACAGGGCTGGGGATAGCCAGGCCAGCAACACTGCCAATACAGTGTCACCTCGGTGAGCGGCCACCGCGACGACAGGTGTTCCCATCAGTGTTGTGTGGCAAGTAAGTGAACCGTGGCGGTCACACACAGTGGAACACCACACAACGATGCGACAACAAACCGCACTGTATGCGACCACACAGATGAATGTCAGAGGCGTAGCACTGAGGGAGAGAAGTCAGGCTCAAAGTGCGTGTGCTGACGAGCCCATTCAGTGAAGTCCAGAGCAGACGGCACTGGCGGACGGTGACGGAGGTCAGAACATGGTTGCCTCTGGGGTGGAACCCACTGGTGGAAAACCACCGGAGGAGGCTTTCGGGGGCTGCAGACACTCAGTATGCTCGGGGAGGGACTACATGGATGTACACACATGTTAGAATTCAGTAAGCTGCATGTTTAAGAGTTGTGTACTTCACCGCATGTGACTTACACACTTAAATTTCAAATAGTTCCAGGGGCCTCACACCTACAGGAATCATAAAGACAAGAGGAAATGAGGACAAACAGTTTCTTTATCCTACAAGAGGGGTCTCGGGGAATCTCGCTCAGGTTTTCCTGTGATGTTCTCATTCAACAGGGTCTTGGGTTTGTGCGCCAAAAGCCTGTAGGCAATAGCTTGGCGGGATCCCCTTCCTCACAGGCTGGGGGGCAGGTGATGAGCGCGACCTGAGAGCCCCGTGAGGGCCCCCGCGGAAGACCTGGGACTCACGCCCCCGCGGCTGCCAGTGTGAGGCAGGCTTGGCCACAGAGAGGCTCACAGGCACCAAGTGCCAGGACAAATGGGTGCTTATTAGCCTTTTTGAGGAGGATCCTGGGCTACAGCACGGGGTCTGGAGCGAAAATCAAAGCAACTGGAGAAGCTTCAAACAAATAGAGCTTTCTGGAAAGAGGACGCGAGGCTTCCCTCAGACGCCGCGTGCTGAGCTAACTTCTGTGCGTCTGCCAATACCACACGTGGCAGTCACTCCCCTTCGTGCCACAAGACAGCCACGGGAAGGCAAGGCCACAGGCCCCAGAGCAAGCAAGACAAGCATGCGTCAGATTGGAGAGCAGAGCCAGAGAGTGATCTTGTGTGGCGAGTCCCCTCCCAGCTGACTCTGCGTGGAAAGTGTTCCGTGTGTCCGCGAACAGCTGAGTAACGAACGTGGTCCTTCACACAGGAGAGTATTACTCAGCCACAAGAAGGAGCGGCGTGCTGAGCTGCGCTACAGTGCGGATGGACCTTGACATTATTATGCTCAGTGAGAGAAATGAGGTGCAAAAGACACACCTTGTGTGATTCCATGTAGCGAAATGTCCAGAAGAGGCAAACTCGTGGAGGCAATAGGCAGATTCGTGGTAGGCAGGGGTTCCAGGGAGCAGAAGCGAGGAGCAGCTGCTTAATGGGTACGGGGCCTTCTCTCGGGGCGACGGAAATATTTTGGAACTTGATAGAGGCCATGGTTGTACAACATCATCGTATACGAAATGCCATTAAGTCGTTTACTTTAAAATGGTGTATCTGGGGGCGCCTGGGTGGCGCAGTCGGTTAAGCGTCCGACTTCAGCCGGGTCACGGTCTCGCGGTCCGGGAGTTCGAGCCCCGCGTCGGGCTCTGGGCCGATGGCTCGGAGCCCGGAGCCTGTTTCCGATTCTGTGTCTCCTTCTCTCTCTCTGCCCCTCCCCCGTTCATGCTCTGTCTCTCTCTGTCCCAAAAATAAATAAACGTTGAAAAAAATAAAATAAAATAAAATAAAATGGTGTATCTGTGTTATGTGAATTTCACCTCCACGTAAAAAAACCACTTTATAAAAATCTTTGCAGCATGTAGCCGTTTGTTCTTTCACTGAATCCGTTCACTCTTTATCCTTCTGATCCACACCTGTGCACTCTGCCTGTGCCAGACCCGTGCCAGGAGCAGGCCTTACGGGGCTGAGCGAGAACTCCAGGCTCCTACCCTCCAGGAGCCTACAGGCCAGCACGGTGATTCTCAACCTGTTAAGATTTACAAAATACAGAGACCTGGGTCATAACCCGGAGATTCTAGTTCATTAGGCTGAGATGGGGCCCCGGCATCGCTACGTTTTAAACACCCACAGGTAATTCTGACAACCAGCCGGATCCGGAAGTGGCTCAAACAACCTTGAACCTGGCCCATAAAAAGCCTGACCGCGGGCTTGGAAACATCCTCAGCAAAAGCAGGCATGCTGAACCCTGAAGAGGAGGTTAAGCGCTGAGCTTCATGCACAGGAAGGGCAGGCGCGGCTGAGCCCCTCAGCCCTCTGGGGTCTGGTCCGTCCAGTCTGGATCGGTGTCATGCTGGCCTCTCACCGCTTGGTGGCAGGAGTAAAATGGGTTTGACTTCCCGGTGTGCTGGCTAGGAGATTTGGATCTACTTCCCCAGTGTCTTCCGGGAGCAGGTACAACGGAAAGTCAACTGTAGTAGAAGGAACCGAGGAATGCGTATCTCGGAGAACAAGCAGTTTAGTCCTTAAGACTTAGCAGGCCTCATGTCTACTTCCGAAGCAGTGATGTGGCCCTGTGTCGGACAGTGCATCGTGGTGCTCTAAATCTGGGAAGATTCACAAAGCAGGCAACGTCTGAGCTGAGTTGACCAAAAGACGCCTGCAGAACCACATGGCAAGGTGGGAAAAAACAGAGTGAGACAGAAATGAAGGGCTGCTACGTGCTACACGAACATCACGCCGAGCGAGAGGACTCGGCCACAAAAGCACACACACCGTATGTGTCCACTCACACGTGTCCACAGGCAGAAAGTGGATCCGTGGTTGCCGGGGGCTGGGGGACCTGGCGGTGACAGGTGGTGACCGCTGGTGGGTAGGGGTTTTCTGTCTGAGATCTTCACAATGTGCTGCAGTTAGACAGCAGTGATGGTGGCACAGGCTCGTGAATATATAGGAAAATCCCTGAATTACACACTCCACGTGAGTGGGATGCGTGGCTTGTGACTTACGTCTCAATAAAGCGATTATAAACGAGGGGCGCCTGGGTGGCTCAGTCAGTTAAGCGTCCGACTTCAGCTTAGGTCATGATCTCGCGGTCCATGAGTTCAAGTCCCATGTCAGCTTCTGTGCGGACAGTTCTGAGCCTGGAGCCTGCTTCGGATTCTGTGTCTCTCTCTCTCTCAAAAATAAACATTAAAAAAAGCTATTATAAACAAATACTTATTGAGCATTTCCGCGTGCCAGGGTGTGCCACGACTAAGGCAGAAGCACATCCAGTGCATGAGACGAAGAAGTAAGGAGACCGTATGTTACACCGTAAGAAACACTAGAGGTAACATAAGAGGACACAGGGAATACTTGCACCCGCAGGGATCACAGGGAGGTCAAGGAGGGTTGGCCTCGCTGAGAAGACAGCTTTCCATTTTTATTTATTTTTAATTTTTTAAAGTTTGTTCATGTATTTATTTACTTACTTACTTATTGAGAGAGCACGGGCAAGCAGGGGAGGGGCAGAGAGAGAGGCAGAGGAAAATCCCAAGCAGGCTTCACACTGTCAGGGCAGAGCCCAATGCTGGGTTCGATCGATGTCACAAACTGCGAGATCATGATCTGAGCTGAGATCAAGAGTTGGACACTTAACCAGTTGAGCCGCCCAGGAGCCCCAGAGAAGACAGCCTTTTTTTAAGAATTGTGGTAAAATTGGGGTGCCTGGGTGGCGCAGTCGGTTAAGCGTCCGACTTCAGCCAGGTCACGATCTCACGGTCCGTGAGTTCGAGCCCCGCGTCGGGCTCTGGGCTGATGGCTCAGAGCCTGGAGCCTGTTTCCGACTCTGTGTCTCCCTCTCTCTCTGCCCCTCCCCCGTTCATGCTCTGTCTCTCTCTGTCCCAAAAATAAATAAACGCTGAAAAAAAAAATTTAAAAAAAAGAATTGTGGTAAAATACACATTACATCAAATTTACCATCTCAACTATTTTTTCGTGTAAAGCTCAGTAGTATTGTATACATTCCTAATGTTATACAACCGCCACCACCATCCACCTCCAGAACCCTTTTCGTAAGGTGAAACTGAAATGATACCCATTAAACCGTATCCTTCTCCCCCTCCCCGGCCTCTGGCAACCATTCTGCTTTCTGTCCACGATTCTGAATACTCTGGGTACTTACAGGTACTCATGTAAGTGGAATCCTACAGTGTTTGTCTTTTTATGACCGGCTTATTTCACATAGCAAAATGTCCTCTAGAGTCATCCATGTTGTAGCCGGTGTCAGAACTTCCTTTTTAAGGCTGAAAGATATTCCACTGTATGGCTGTACCACATTTTGTTCATCTATTCATGGGGCACTTGGGTAACTTCCACCTTTTGGTTATCGTGAATGACGCTGTAAATAATTTCCTTTGCCCAAATAAATAAACAAATTAAGTTTATGCATTAACGTAATCTCAACACCCAACATGGGGCTCGAACTCACAATCCTGAGATCACGAGCTGCATGCCCTAGCGACTGAGTCAGCCAGGGGCCCCTAATTTCTTTTTTAAAAAAAAACAGTAGTCAAAAAAAAAATAGTAGTCATCCTGGGGCACCTGGGTGGCTCAGTGGGTTAAGCGTCCAACTTCGACTCAGGTCATGATCTTGCAGTCCATGAGTTCGAGCCCTGCATCAGGCTCTGTGCTGACAGCTCAGAGCCTGGAGCCTGCTTCAGATTCTGTGTCGCCCTCTCTCTCTGCCTCTCCCCCACCTCTCAAAAATAAACAACCATTTAAAAAAATTAGATTTAAAAAATAGTAGTCATCCTAACAGGTGTGAGGTCGTATCTCCTTGTGGTTTTGATTCACATCTCCCTGATGATGAGTGATGTTGAGCATCCTCTCGTGTGCTTATGGGCCATTTGTGTATCTTCTTTGGAGAAATGTCTATTCAAAGTTCTTTGCTCATTTTTAAATGAGGTTGTTTGTTTTTTTTATTGTTGACTTTTAGAAATTCTATCTGTTCTGGATGTTAATCCCTCATCACATATATTTTCTGTGGGTTGCCTTTTTGCTCTGTTAATAGTGTCTTTTGAAGCACAAAAATTTCAATTCCCATGAAGTCTCATTTCTCTATTGTTCTTTTGTTGCCTGTGCTTTTTGGTGTCACATCCAAGAATTCATCACCAAACTCAATGTTGTGAAGTTCTGACCCTAAGTTTTCTTCTAAGAGTTTAAGGGTTTTTAAGAATGTTTATTTCTTTATTTTTGAGAGAGAGTAAACTGGGGAGGAGCAGAGACAGAGGGAGACAGAAATCCCAAGTGGGCTCTGTGGTCTCAGTGCAGAGCCTGATGTGAGGCTCAAACTCACAAACTGTGAGATCATGACCTGAGATGAAACCAAGAGTCGGACGCTTAACCGATTGAGCCCCCCAGGCGGCCTCTTCGAAGAGTTTTATCGTGTTGGGCCTTCCATTCCAATCTCTGATCCACTTTGAGTGACTTTTTGTACATGAGAGTCCAACTTCATTCTTTTGAATATGGACATCCAGTGTCCCCAGCACCATTTCTTGGAAAGACTTTCCTTTCCTCACTGAATGGTCTTGATGACCTCGTCAAACATCATTTGACCATATGTGTGAGACTATTTCTGGGCTATTCTCCATTCTATCCTGTTGCTCTGTGTGATACTTTATGCCACTACACACTATGTTGAGGACTGTAGCTTTGTAACGAGTTTTGAAACCAGGAAGTATGAGTTCTCCAGCTTTGTTCTTTTTCAAGATTGCTTTGGCTATTTGGGGTCCCGTGAGATTGCATGTTAACTTTAGAATGTGTTTTTCCATTTTTGCAGAAAATGTCATGGAGATCGTAAAAAGGATTACACTGACTCTTTAGATCACTTTGGATAGTACTGACAGCTTAACAACTTTTAACTCTTCCAACTTATGAACATAGGCTGTACTTCTGTTTGTGTCCTCCTTAATTTCTTTCAGCAATATTTTGTAGTTTTCATTGTATGTCTTTTATCCCTTTGATTAATTTCTAAATATTTTATTATTCTGATCCTATTATAAGTGGAATTGTTTTTGTAATTTCCTCTTCAGATTATTCATGGTTGGTGTATGGAAATGCAACTGATTTTTGTGTGCTGACTCTGCATCCTGCTATTTTGCTGAATTCACTTATTATAACTTTTTTTTTTGGTGGAGTCTTTAGGATTTACTACATATAAAATCGCATCATCTGCAAACAGAAGTAATTGTACTTCTTTCTTTCCAATTTGGATGCCTGTTTCTTTTTCTTGTCTAATTGCTATGACAAGAACTTCCAGTATATTTTTAACAGAAGCAGCAAAAGTGGACATCCTTGCCTTGTTCCAGATCTTAGAGGAAAAGCTTTCAGTCTTTTAGTGTTGAGTACAGTGTTTGCTGTGGGTTTTTCACATATGACTTTTATTATATCACATCATGAGATAGTTTTCTTTTATTCCTAGTTTGTCGAGCTTTTTTATCATGAAAGAGTGTTGAGGTTGTTGTGTGTTGTTGTTGTTGTTGTTTTTTTTTGCCTTTTTTGCATCAATCGAGATGATCATGTTTTGTTTTGTTTTTTCTTCGTTCTGTAAATGTGATGACTTACGCTGATTGATTTTTGTATGTTGAATCATCCTTACATTCCAGGAATAAATTCCTCTTGGTCATGGCCTCTAATCCTTATAATGTTTTGCTGAATTTGGTTTGCTAGTATTTTGTTGAGGATTTTTCCATCAGCGGTCATAAGAGATATTAGATGCATCGTTTTCCTTTCTTGCAGTGTCTTTGGCTTTGATATCAGAGCAATGCCGGCCTCATTAGATGAGTTAGGTAGGAAGTGTTCCCTCCTCTTTAAATTTTTGCAAAAGTTTAAGAAGAATTGGTGTTAATTCTTCTTTAATGCTTGGTAGAATTCACCAGTGAAGCCATCTGGTCCTGATTTTTTACTTATTGGAACATTTTTGAATAGTTGATTCACACTCCTTACTTGTTATAGTCCTGTTCAGATTTTCTATTTCTTCATGATTTATTCTTGGTAGATTTTGTGTTTTGACGAATTTGTCCATTTCATCTAGGTTATTTAATTTGTTGTTAATAAGTTCTTTCTTATAATCCATTTATTTCTGTAGAATTGACAATGTCCCTACTTTCATTTCTGATTTTTCTAGCTTGAGTCTTCTCTATTTTTTCCTTAATCCATACAGCTAAAGTTTTGTCAACTTCGTTGATCTTTCTGCATTGATTTGCCTCTATTTTTTAATATTCTTTAATTTATCTCTGCTCTAATTTTTATTATTTCCTTCCTTTTGCTAGTTTTGGGTTTAGTTTGTTTTTATTTTTCTAATTCCTGAAATTGTAAAGTTAGATCGTCAGTTTGAGATCCCTTTTTAAAAAATGTAAGTGTGTATGGCTATACATTTCCCCCTTAACACTGGTTTTACTGCATCCCGCAAGTTTTGGTATGTGTGTTTTCATTTTCATTTGTTTCTAAGTATTTTCTAATTCCCTTTGTGTTTCTTTTTTGATTCACTGGTTCTTTAAGAGTGTGTGTTTAATTTACACAAATCTGTAAATTTTCCAGTTTACTTCTGTTGTTGATTTCTAATCTCATTCTGTTGTGGGTGAAGATTCTTTGTATCTTTTAAAATGTATTGAGACTTGGAGTGCCCAGGGGGCTCAATTAGGCGTCCGACTTTTGATCCTGGCTCAGGTCACGATCTCATGGTTTGTGGGACTGAGCTCAGCATTGGGCTCTGTGCTGACTGAGAGCAGCCTGCTTGGGAATCTCTCCTTCTCTCTCTGCCCCTCCCCCGCTTACCCACATGCATGAGCTCTCTTTCTCTCTCTGTCAAAAGAAATAAAATTTAAAGAAAAAATAAAATAAAATCTATTGAGACTTAATTTGTGGTCCAACATATGGTCTATCCTATAAAATGTCCCATATGTGCTTGAAAAGAATGTGTATGCTGTTGATACTAGACCGGCCCATACATGTCTGTTAGATGTTGTTGATGTATGGTATTAAGTCTTCTATTTCCTTACATATGATCTGTCTGATTGTTTTATCCATTATTTAGAATGGGGTGTTGCAGCCTCCAACTTTTAGAACTATTTCTCCCTTCGACTCTGTCAGTATTTGCTTCATACATTTTCAGTCTGTTAGTAGGTGTATAAATGTTTATAACTGTTGTATCTTTTTGTTTGAACCTTTATACATAATGCCCTTATTTGTCCCTCACAACCGTTTTGGATTTAAAGTCCATTCTTGTCTGTATCAGTAGAGTCACCTCTGCTCTCATTTGGCCAGCATTTAAATGGATATCTTTTTCTGTCCTTTCACTTTCCATCTATTTTTGCCTTTGGATCTAAAGTGAGTCTCTTATAGATAGCATATAGTTGGATCATGTATTTTTATCCATTCTGCCAACCTCTGCAACCTCTGTCTTGTAATGGGAGTTTAATACATTTACATTAAGTATAATTACTGATGGGAGGAACTTTCTTCTGTCATTTTGCTATTTGTATTCTATATGTCTCCTAGCTTTTCTGTCTCTCATGACATACATTAGTCTTCTGTGTTTAGTTGTGTTGTTGTTGTTGTTTTGTAGTTAAACCTTTAAATCCTTTCTCATTTTCTTTTGTGTATCTTCTATACCTATTTCCTTTGTGGCTACCAGGAGGATTACATTTAACATACTGAAATGATAACACTCATTTAAATTTCCACCAGCAAACAAAACCTCTATGTTTTTTTAGGGCTCTGTCCCCACCCTTTAGGGTCACTGATATCACAAAATTATATCTTTACACATTATGTGCCCCCATGTGTAAAAATTCTCTTACAAACACTAGTCTCTTAAAACATGTAGAAACAAAAAGACTTACAAACTGTTATTATGATAATACTAGCATTTATAATTGCCCACTTACTACCTTTAATGAGATAGATTTCTTCACGTGGTTTGGAACTACTTCCTAGTGGTGTCTTTCCTTTCACCTTGCACAATTATGTTGAACATTTCTTGCCATGCAGGTCTAGTGGAAATGCACTCCCTCAGCTTTTGTTTATCTGGAAATGTCTTGATTCCTCCTCTGCTCTGTTTTTGTTTTTTTTTAATTTGTATTTATTTACTTTGAGAGAGAGAAAGAGTACAAGCACAAGCAGTGGAGGAGCAGAGAGAGAAAGAGAGGGAGAGAGAGAATCCCAATACGCTCTGTGCTGTCAGCATGGAGCCCAATGTGGAGCTCAATCTCATGAACCGTGAGATCGTGACCTGAGCCGAAATCAAGAGCTGGACGCTCAAGCAACTGAACCACCCAGGCGCCACTCTCCCTTGCTCTTTGAAGGACAATTTTACTGAAAATGAACTTCTTGGTTGACAGTTCTTTCACTTTGGATATCCTAAGATAATAAAACATTAATTGTAGTCAATTCCCCACTGTCTTCTGCCTCCTAAGTTTCTGATGAGAAATATGCTTACTGAGAATCCCTTGCATGTGATGAGTCAATTCTCTCTTGCTGTTTTCAAGATTCTCTGTCTTAGGACTTTTCAGAATTTGAGTATGTGTCCCAGTGTGGGTCTCCATGAGTTCATCTTACTTGGAACTTATTGACCTTGGATGTTTATATTCTTGTCTTTCATCACATTTGGGAACTTTTTAGCCATTATTTCCTCAAAGATTTTTCCCGATCCTTTCTCTCTTTTTCTTCTAGATCTCCCATAAGGTATATGTCGGTCTTTTGTGTTGTCCAACAGGTTCCTTAGGCTCCGTTTGCTTTTCTTTAATCTTTTTATGTTCTGTTCCTTAAACCGAATGCTTCTATTGTTTTATCTTCTAGTTTGCTGATTCTTTCTTTTGTCTGCTCAAATCTACCTTTGAGTCCCTCTGGTGAATTTTTCATTTCAGTTATTGTGTTTTCAGCTCCAGAATTTCGATCTCTTTATTGATATTTCCATTTTGTTCATACATCATTTTCTTGATTTTTCTCAAGGTCTTCCTTTAGTTTTTGAGCATATTGAAGACAGTTGTTTTAAAGTCTTTGTCTAGTATACCTGCCATCAGGGCTTTTTCAGGAATACTTTCTATTGAATTTTCCTTTGAATTGGCCATATTTCCCTGTTTCTATGTATGCTTTGTGATTTTTTGTTGAAAACTAGACATTTGAATCTAATAATGTTGTAACTCTGGAAATCAGAATCTTCCCCTTCCCCCAAGGTTTACTGTTTTTGGTTATTTTATGGGTTTTTTTCTATTATTGCAGCCTGTCTCTGCACCAAAGATCATCCTTAAACTCTTCTCAGGTCTTTTCTGAGCCTGGGCCTTTCCCTGGGCATGCACAGTCACTTTCTAACTTTCCCTTGTACATAAAATTGATTTGAAGGTCTTAGTCTCTAATGTCTGGCTTCCTTCCAGAGAAAGAAATGAAGGAGAAGGGGAAGCGCGTCAGCCCTTTAAATCCTCTGGAAGTCACTTCAGGTAGTAGGGGAAGGGCTTGCCACAATGGGGGAAGTGCAACAACAATGGCTGCCCTCATTTTTTGCACCTCTGTGATCTGAAGCAGCACTTAGCAATCAGGGGGAAGATCCTCGATATTTGGTGGATATTCACTCTGGCTCCCACAAGCCGCATGCCAGCTGCTCCAGAAACCCATGCACAGGTGACTGACACTGGTCTTGGGGTAGGGGTGGGTAGCTGCTACTGTGCTAAGAGTTGAAACTGACCAAGATCAAGTGCAACTTCCTATCTAAGGCTTCCCCCTTGAAAGTTGGAAGCCTTCAATAGACTCCAGAGTTCCAAAATAGTTACATCAGACAGATTTTGCCAGTGTAACTGTTGCTTAGGTGGGGAAACTGATTCCTGATGGTTTCTGCTTTGCCATCTTCCCAGAATCCTCCAGGATGATAACTTTTTGAACGACTGTTTGAAGGATGTGAAGGAGTTGGCCATGTGGACACCTGAGAGAAAAGCCGTCTAGGTAGAGGGAACAGCAAATGCAAAGGCTCAAGGTGGGGGTTGCAGGTTCAGCTGCATGGTTCATTTTGTAAATGTTATTGAATTTTTCACTTCAAATTCGAATTACTCATGGATGGTATATAGGAAAAACAATTAACTTCTGTATATTCACCTTGCATCCTGCGACTTTGCTATAATTGCTGTTAGTTCCAGGATGTTTGTTTCTTTGTTTATTCCATTGATTCTTTGGGATTTTCTATAATCATGTCATCTGTAAACAAAGACAGTTTTATTTCTTCCTTCTCAAACCGTATACTTTATTTCCTTTTCCTGTCTTATTGCATTAGCTAGGACTTTCAGCATGATGTCAAATGGGACTGATGAGGGGGGACATTCTCATCTTGCTTCCAATCACGGCTCACTCAGGTGATATTCATTTTTTCTATGACTCTCCACTCCTGGGAGAGCTGGGCCACCTGACCATACTGCTTTGGAGATCTGGATCTGTTCCTGGGCCCCCTGTTTCCTAACAGGAGCCACAGAACACTGGATTTGTAGGTCACAGGACCTGCCATCACACCTGTCTTCTTGGCAGCATTGCCCTAATGTCCTCACTTAGGGACTCCCGTCCACCTGCTGAGTATCATATTTCCTGAAAACTCAGATCCCTAGTGGCTGACTCCATTCTCGCACAGAACCACCGTGCTGCCTCCTTCTACCTCACCCCTGCTTGCTGGGATCTTCGTATGCTCCTGGATGAAGGTTTTCATTGCCCATCAGTGGTTCTGTCTGCTCAGAAGACATTCATCAGTTGTCTCTCCAAAGGACCTCATCCTTGGGCAAGGCGTCAACAAGGACTCTACAAAACTGGTTATCCTTCATGGAAAGAAGTCTTCGCTCTTTCCAGTTTAAAGAAAAGGTAAGGAAAGTCATTTTAACAATATATACGAGTCATTCCTCACTGCTTAGACTTCCTGTTTATTTTTTTTTTAATTTTTTTTTTAACGTTTATTTATTTTTGGGACAGAGAGAGACAGAGCATGAACAGGGGAGGGGCAGAGAGAGAGGGAGACACAGAATCGGAAACAGGCTCCAGGCTCCGAGCCATCAGCCCAGAGCCTGACGCGGGGCTCGAACTCACGGACCGCGAGATCGTGACCTGGCTGAAGTCGGACGCTTAACCGACTGCGCCACCCAGGCGCCCCTAGACTTCCTGTTTAAATAGGTACTGGTGAGACAAGATTAATCCATTTGTTCATGCACATAGTAACCAACAGCCAAGCCCTCTCTCTGCGCCAGGCTCCACACACGGCATGGGGGATCATTAACAAACACTCTCTTTTGCTACCAATGTAGCTGGAATGAGCATGTGCGTGAATATGCAGTGCTTTGGAAATGCAGGGTTTCTTTTCACATCTTCTTCCACTTCTTACCTTCAGAATAAATCTTTAAGTAGAGCATTATCAAATTCTTCACAGATGCAGGCTACACAAAGCATTCTCATTGTCTGTCATAAATATAATATCTTTTAAAATCTCCAACACAACTTCTGGGCATGTTCCCTCTCATAAATCTAGGCTGCCTGTCTCAGATCACATTTTGCTTTTCAAGCAATTTTACAGCTAAATCCTCCCACATAATTTGTAATAGTTTCTTTACAAAGGACATGAAGCTAGCTATGATCCTTTACTGACTTATGTAGCATTTACCACTTTCCTGTTTTTAGAATCCTTATCCCTTTCAAGTGGAATTCTAAAAATATCAGTTAAGCCGCCAACTAATTTCTAATCCTTACTTCTATTAATATTGGCAGAAGGGCAGTTCATCTCCTAGCCTTTGTCCTTCCTTGATTAAGCCATTCTAATCTTTTCCTGACAATTTGATTGGTGACAATATGACCAAGCCTGACTGGAACACCACGCAAGCGGGGACTCTTGCCTACAGAGGTCCTGAGACCAGCTAAGCTACAGGAAGCCCTTCAAGTAACTCTTCTCTATTTTTCCCTTCCTACCCATTCTTTCTTTGGGTAAGAAACCACGGCTCCTATCCTAAATGCCGGGCTAATATTTTAAAATTTAGATTAATTTCAAATGTTCGCCATCAGCAACCTTCATGGTGCTGAGGTGGTCCTCCAGATTTTGTTAATAGCTTAAACGGCCTTCTAGCAGTGAGGTCACCTGGGCAGACCATGCAACCTCAAGCTTCCCTTGAGTGGAGAAGTGGAGAAGACTCCTCCGATGAGTGACCCTTCTGCTGAGAATCCAAAGGACTGCGTGGTGGACACTGGGACGCCCCGTCTGGAGTGCTGCGTGATGGGTGCTCATTCCCCCAGCTGTATCTCTCTCCAAGGGAGCATCCCTGGAATAGGGGAACCTCCTCACCCGAAGTTACACTTCTTGAGGGAGCCTGCGCTAACTATCTAGTTGATGCAGGGCTACTCTGGCCCAGGCCCTTTGCCTCAACTTGGGACTACCACGAAAGGACATGCCAGCTCCAGACTCCTAGCACGCACTCTGCTGCAACTATACTGCACTTCACCTTCACCCTCTGCCCTACCCTACTTCCCTCGTGCCCTTATGGGTGTCGTTCATTAAGCTCCTGCGGCAACTCTCTGCCTCAGAGTCCCTTCCCAGGAAATGACAGTTGGTATCGAGAGTGATCACAGGAATCACTCCAATATGGGGCCTTTAAGCTGGATCACCTGCCAGCCGGCAGTGAGGCTGGTGATGAGGTCCCTTCCCTGGAGGTCACAGGTTGAGCTCTGATAGTCCTTGGCACATGTAGTGAAACCACTGTTAAAGCTGTTAAGTGCTATCCGACCGCAAGACTTACTCTAAAGCTACAGTAGCCATGGCAGCCTGGTGTCAGCTAAAAAGCTAAAGAAAAGACATACAGATCAATGGTACAGAACAAAGAACCCGGGAATAGACCACACAAATACAGTCAACTCCTCTCTGACAAAGGAGCGAAGGCAGTTTAATGGAAGAATAGTTTTCTCAGCATATGGTACAGGAATAATCGGATATCTACGTGCAAAAAAATGAATCTAGACACAGACTTCACACCTTTTACAAGAATTTACACAAACTGGCTCATAACTTAAGGCCACCTGGTTGTAAAACCCAAAAGTATAAAACTTCTAGAAGAAAATATGAGAAAATCTAGGTGACCTCGGGTTGGGCAATAAATTCTTAAATACAACACCAAAACCATAATCAGTGAAGAAAGACATTGAGGAACTGGACTTTATGAAAATTAAAAGCTTCTGCTCTGTGAAAATCATGCTAAGAGAATGAAAAGACAAACAGACTGGGAGAAAATATTCACAATATAAGTGATAAAGGGCTTGCATCCAAAATATACAAAGAAGTCTTGGGGCGCCTGGGTGGCTCAGTCGGTTAAGCATCCGACTTCGGCTCAGGTCATGATCTCACAGTTCGTGAGTTCGAGCCCCGCGTCGGGCTCTGTGCTGACCGCTCAGAGCCTGGAGCCTGTTTCAGATTCTGTGTCTCCCTCTCTCTCTGCCCCTCCCCTGCTCATGCTCTGTCTCTCTCTGTCTCAAAAATAAATAAACATTAAAAAAATATATATACAAAGAAGTCTTAAAATGCAACAAGAAAACGACAACCCAATTTAAAAATGGGCAACAATCTGAACAGACACATCACCAGAGAAGGTGATAAGCACAGGAAGATAAGCACAGGAAAAGAGGCTCGACATCATATGTCACTCGGAAACTGCAAACTAAAAACAATATGCCATGACACAATTATCAGAATGACAAAAATCCAGAACACGTACAGCACTAAATGCTGGTGCAGATACAGAGCAACAGGAAGCCCCACCCACTGCTGGTGCCAGATAGCTAGGCAATTTCTTGTAAAGCTAAACATGCCCTTACCATGTGAGTAAGGTTACCTTACCATGACACTCCTGAGTACGTACCCAGCTACATGGCAAATGCATGTCCACACAAAATGCCCTTGCCATGTGAGTCAGCCATGACACACCCAGCTACACGGTCAACGTATATCCACACAAAAACCTGCACACAGGTCTACAGGAGCTTTATTCATAATTGCAAAGCTTGGAAGCAACCTGGATGGCCTTCAATAAATGAACTGATAAACTGTGGTCCATTTAGACAATAGAGTATTACTCAGCATTAAAAAGAAATGAGCTATTAGGCCACTAGAAGACATGGAGGCACCTTAAATGCGTATTAAAAGTGGGGGGAAAAAGCTATTTGAAAAGGCTACACCCAGTATGATTCCAACCATACGATGGTCTGGAAAAGGCAAAACTATGGAGATAGTGAAACAAATCAGTGATTGCCAGGGTTTTCAGAGAGAAGCAGAAGAGGTGAAGCACTGGAACTTTTAGGGCAGAAGCTATTGTGAATGATGTAATGGCGGATACACTTAACAAATGATACGTATTTCACAAAACTCCTAGAACCGAACAACATGAAGAGATAACTTTAACTATGGCTTTCAGTTAGTAATAATGTTAGTAATATTGGTTCATTGATTGTAACAAATGGATCTCACTAACGTGAGATAGCAGCAGAAGGGAAAATTGTGCAGAAAAGGGAGTATATGTACTGTCTTCCCAAGTTTTCTGTAGACCTGAAACCATCTTGTAAGATGAAATCTACTAATTAAGAAAAATTCTTAACAATGGTAAACTGGTGTGGGCTACTGGTGGAAGGCATGGCATTAGCCGGTGCATTTGGGAATTGTGGGCGAGCTGTAAGGATCAGGACGCCAGGACGGGGTGATTGTTGCTGGATGCTATCCATGCCCTGGAGGAAGATAATGAAAGTTGGTTAATCTCCAACTTAAGGTCAAGTGTGGACATCCCCAGGGCTTTTCTGGCGGCACACAGACAGACCTCACATCTTGCAGGAGGAATCGACAGTCAGGCCCAAGACTTAATGATATGGACAGCAGAGCGCTGGAAAAGGCTGAATTCTCAACCCCAGCAAATCTCCTATGCCAAGGTCAGGGCCCGAACTAGAAGGAGGGGGGACCCTGAAACAACTAGGACCCTGGGAACAACTAGGTTGATACACTCAAAAATCTTTGAACCCCAGGTCCTTCTGAATGCTCTGGGCTCTCAGCAGTGACCTACTCCACCCTGTCAAAGGCTACAGCCCCCACCTTCCCTCCTGGCTGTCAGCTGATGTGAAAGTTCAAGTTTAAATATAATCCAGCCAAGGAAGAGCTGGGCCTGGCCAAGGAAGAAAGAGATTGTATCCTGAAGTTGCTGCATGACCTAGCCAAGATGTACCACCAGGATATGCCGAATGAAGGGGCAGAATGTCAGATGGGATAAGGGAGGATTTATCAACGGAGAAACACTTTCCCAGGACACAGGATTTAATGCACTGGGAGGCAGTGCTAATTTGCACCCAAGAAGATCCTTGGAAGTTTGGAAAAAGTGATGACCCACACACTCCTTGAAACATAAATGTCATATGTACTGTGGCAAACGGCGGAGGAAGGAGTCAAGTCTCAGAGAAGTGGGCACGCTAATGCGGGTATACCTAGTAAGGCTGGACACAAGACACGAGCCAACCATGTTTCACAGAAGGGCTCGGAGACATTCTGTTTACCAGATCGGTGGGGACTGGGAAGCTGGGGGCACCAGCATCGATGAGGAGCTCAGCAGTGTCTGTGCTCTGTAAGCCAGAGGGGGCAACAGCAGATGCTGTCATAGAATGGCCTCCCTTACAGCGACAGGGATATCGGGATCCCAGAATGATAGGCGGCGGCGCTTAATCATCAACAGCAAGGGGGGTGCAGTTCTTGTGAGAGCAGCAAAGCTGGAGCGCCGAAGAGGGAAGGGGGAGCTGCACATACCACGAAGATGGCTGATAAAACACGGTGTTCCTAAGGGACAAATAGGCAGCCAAGAAGCTATTACCTAATGATACAACCAAGAGAAGCCAACAATGGATGACACGGTCTGAGGGAAGCCATCCCAGCCTGAAGTCACAGTCTTTTGCTTCCTTTCCAGACCTGATCTGGTCTCGGACCTGTGCCCCCCAGACTGAGGGAGAAGCTGGGTCTTTATGAGGACGAACAACACAAACCACAGCAAATGCTGTCATGATGCCCCTGGGCCTTCTCCAAAGGAGTCTACCGCTAGCGGTCACCCTCCGGCCGCCCCACGCTGAGGAAAGGGGATCACCCAGATATTCCAAGGACTGCGGGAGCCAGGGTCCAGGTTGAACTGAGAGCTGTGTGCTCCATGCCTGTCTCGGCCGAGACCTCTCGCCACCTTCTTAGTCCTTCAGCTTCCCTGGGGACGGTCACCTGGGGGATGCGGAGCAGGGCAACAACAGGCAAGCCCTGGTCCTCATTTCATCAGATCACTTTCCTACAAGACTTGTTTTTCTGTTCTGAGGAGCAAAGCTTGTCTCCATCCTTATGGCCGCTGAAAATTTAAAGGGTGGTTTATTCTACTTGTCCTGAGCCTCACAGAAGAAAGGCCGCAGCAGGGTTGTTGTTTCATCTACAGCCAGGAAAGCACTATCTCCACGAAGATGTTAAATATATTAGTGGTACAAGCGCTGGTGCACGCTCCTTTTACGTGTTAGTAATAGAATATTAACAGTCAAGAAAGTCCTTATTCAGAAAACCGAGTTTTTCTTTTAAAACCAAGCCACTGTGATTTTCACGCCCAAGTTCACAGTGGCATGATTCACAACAGCCAACCCAAGCGTCCATCGGTGAGTGAGCAAACAAAACGTGGTCCCTCCACACGATGGAATATTCTTCGGCCGTAGAAAGGAAGGACCGATACCTGCTAGGCGGTGGATGAACCCTGAGGACGTGACACTCAGTGACATAAGCCTGACACAGAGGGACAAGTACCGTGTGATTCCACTCACCTGAGGTCCCCGGAGTCAATTCATAGACACAGAGAGTAGAAGGGTGGGGCCAGGGGCTGGAGGTGGGGATGGGGAGTGAGTGTTTGATGGTGACCGAGCTTCGGTTTTGCAAGATGGAAAAGCCCTAGACATCATTTGCACAACAACGTGCGTATAGTTACACTACTGTACTGCACACCTAACAATGGTTAAGACGCTAGATTGTATGTCATGTGTTTGCTGCCACAATAGAACAAAACCCACGCGGCAGCATGCTGTTGGCGTAGTTTCCATGCCTCAGCCCCCGAACAGCAAGTGGCCTGCTTCCCATGTTTACCATGCAGCAAGTGATAGCATCACGATCTCTCTTGCCACTACTAAGATGCTCCAGTGGCCCGCCCTTCAGGGCGCCCCGACTCAGACAACCTGCCTCTGACCCACTCCCGTGAGTGCACACGTGTCAATACACAAACCCAATTTGCTTAGTTGGGAGAAAACCCAGCCTTTGCAACAAAAGTTAGGGTACAGGGCACCCCTTTGCATTCTTCACCCCGTCTCCTAGTTGACGCTAGAATTCAGCTAAAGCCAGTGCTTTCTAATGACGGCAACCGAGTCTCTCGGTGTGCTCCCTATTTATGACACCCACGGGAGTCGAGTAACTGTCAATTACTCTTGCAGGGAAGGAGGTAAAGAACCTTAAGTGTGTTTTATACCTTTACCCTGAAGGAGAATATCAGGTAAAATGGAAAGGAATGGGGTCCTGAGAGCACGATGCTCAATTTCAACGCACTTGTACACACAGCACATAAAGGCCTACCTCCCGACTGATTCTTGCGCCTAGATTCGCGGGTTTAGGGAGACTACAGCAGCTTCTCAAATCCGTGCCGCAGCCGACGGCATTCTTACTCATTTCCCTCGTGTCTGCCTGTTTTGCGGAGCCGCGCTCTCCTCTTCCTGGGTCTGCTCACATCTCGTGAAAGCGCTGCCGGCTCCAGTTCCCGGTGCGCCCGCTCACCGCCCTGCACCTTCAGACCTCGTCCCTGCTTGGACTTCACGGGAATAGATTTCAATCACAGGAGTTCTTAAGGCGTGCTCCAAGCAGGCCGACGGGAGGCACTCGGACTCGCTGAGTCGATGACAACTGACGTGACACGTCAACGGCAGCACTAAGTGTCAGCACAGGAAAGACAGCTAACTCGACACATGCAAGCTAAGGAGAGGAAAGCGGTCTGGCCTTGCGGCTGACGGAAGAGCCGGCCTGTCGTGGCCATGTGGCCTAAGTGGCCCGATCTTCCTCCCCCAGCTCCCTGCGCTCACTGCCTGGGCTGCAAACACCATCCTAGGCCAGAAAATAATTCAGTTGCAGGGAGACCCAATGGAGAATCCAACTGTCTGTGGCCGACGGACACAGGGTCATCGAGTGTGTCCGACCACCCCCTGGCGTGGCCATGCTCGGGGCAGCAACGGCCCGGTCAGATCTCATATTTATAGCGCTGTATCCCTGGAGCTCGCCACCAACTGCTCAAAAGCTTTTGGCAAGTCCTCTTCTGCCGTCTCTGGGGTGGAAAGGGCACCTGGGAAGAAAAGCAAGGCGGCCACACGGTGAGCCCCAGCAGGGCCCGGGTTTGGACCATGTGAGGTGCTCCAGCCCATTGGTACACTTCCGCCTCCAAGAGAAGAGCCACCCTGGGTGCCTGGGAGACTTAGTCGGTTGGGCTCCGACTCCTCGTTTCAGCTCAGGTTGTGATCTCGAAGTTCATAAGGTCTAGCCCCATGCTGGGCTCCACGCTGACGGTGTGGAGCCTCCTTAGGACCTCTCTCTCTCTCTCTCTCTCTCTCTCTCTCTCTGTCTCTCTCAAAATAAATAAACTTAAAAAACAAAGAGCAGCCCAAAATGTGTGATTCCCCAACTTCCTCCTCAGCTTAAACTGGAGCCGGTACAGAACTCTAAATTCCTCATTAAATCCATTGGCTTTTGCACGTTGGGGGTGGGGGGGGGAGCTCCTTTCCTGAAACAGCGAACCACTTATTCCCTTCTGAGTCTAACGCAGCAGAGACTGGGGCTGCTCTCAGTGCCTCGGTGACAGGCCCCACTGGCTGCCCAGGAGGGTCCTAACGCGGACTCCGCCCGCTAACAGTGCCTCACAGCCGAACACGGACCCCACCACTAAGCTGCGTTCTGGCCAGGAGCTGCTCACTGAGCGGCCGGAGGTGACCAGCTGAGTGAGGAGACCGTCATGCTGTCTGGCTGGGGAGGTCGGCACCCCTCTGCCTGGGACCCGGAGGCTTGTCGGGAAGGGCCTGCTAATTTATCGCTATAATTAGGATCTGTTTTTATAGTTTCAGTTGCTGGCAGAGAAGGACACAGGAGCTCTTTCCAAAGAATACTCCAGGGGGCCGCTGGTGCTGCCTGGGCCTCGGTGGGGCTGGCAGGGGCTGATGCCCGGGGGGTCTGCACCTGCCCCTTTCTGCCCTCCCTCTCCGAGCACACCCCCCTCCCCCATCTCTTCTTCCCCTCCAGGCACAACTCTCTAGATGCATTCACAGCACTTTTGCAATGGCCACACCAGCCAGGCTCAGCCCGCCGTGCGGCCTGACCAGCAGTAACAAAAACACAGGACGACTCCCGGTCTCAGAAGAACAAAGTCTGTATGAACAACACTGAAAACAGACCTGAGTCCCCCTGGGGAAAGCGTCCAGGGTCGGGCCCTTCATTCGAATCGGACTCGTGAAGGCTGTTTTCCTCCACACTCGCCGTGGCTGCCGCGCCCTCGTGGTGAGCACTGCCCACGGCCATCGCTGGGCTCTGCCGGGGAGTCTGCACCCAGCATGCCACGCCCGCACTGCAACCCCCCCCTTTCTCTCGCACATTCACCAAAGTGCTATATCCCTCTCGAAGGCCCAGCTCGTCCACAGCACCAGAGGCCTGCTCCCTGTGCTGCGGACGTCCGCAGGGTCTGGTCCGTATCTCTCACCCTCTTTGTACTGGGGACCCACCCCTCTGGGGTTGAACTGTTTTTTGTTGTTGTTTTCAAATACACGTTGTCTTCACTCTCCAAGCAGCTTCCAGTCTCCAACCTTATGCTTCCCCTGCCCTCCCGACAGTGCCCAGCAAAGTACGTCGTATGAAGCAGGTCTTCAACAGACCCCCGTCTGGGACCGCCTAACGTCCCTGCTGGGGTGAAGGCTGGAGGGCGCGGGTGTCCAGAGGCCCCCCGCCGTCAGCGCCCAGCACTAGGCGTGGCACCCCCAGAGACCCAGAGCCCTCCTTTTCCTCAGGATTGGGCCGCGGGGGACCGGATCTCTCCTCCTCCATTTCAAACTAATATTCGTGGAAAAAAGGACAATGTTGCAGTCCTAGCCAATACGCATAGATTAAAATAATGAACAAACCTAGCAGCCAACCAGGAGGAGTCATTTCACAAAAACACTGTCGCCGCCTCCAGGATGGAGCTGCCAGGGCGCAGGCGGCTTTACTATTTAATGCAGCGATTCGAGGGGGTAGCGAAGGGGCCCGGCCAGGAATGGAACATCAAGTCACTGAAATCAGGATGATTATTACTTATTCAGAACCCACTCAGGAACCAACACAAAGCTGAAAACAAACTGGTGACTTTGCATCGTTATTAATTCATCCCGGACTAGATTCTTTTCCCTGAGTTCTCGTGGTCCTAAGAGTAGGACCCCGAGGCAGTGACCAGATCAGAGCAACCTATAAATAAAGAACAACACTGTTGAAGCAGAACCGCCACCGATGATGGGGAGTGGGGATAATCCCTGCTACCTGAAAAGGACAGCTGTCTTTCTGAGCCGCGCGAGAGCGATGGCCCGGGCACAGGCAAAGGCGCAGACGGCGGACGCGAGCATGCCACAGCCGGTTCACAACACGTTTCCATAAAGACTTCAATTCGAAACGAAATGCTGTTTTCCTACCTTAACTGCCACGTGCTCCTCTCCATTTCAGACGGCAGCATGACGCGTCGATACAAGTGATCACGTCCCTGCACGGTGGCACGTCTGTGAATCGAGAGATTTTTACCTGGAGTTACAAAAGCAATGTATACAGCTCACAAGGCAGCCACGCCTCGCTCGGCGACTTGAGGGAAAGAGGGAAGATGCAAGCTTGCTTCCCAGTAAGTAAACGGGCGCACCCGCCCTTGCTGCTCCGCTCGAAGACACAGCAACAGGCAGGCTTGCACGAGAAATGAAAATCCTGTTACCGAGCACACGAAGACAGTTCCGTTTCTAAGTTGTAAATTGACATCACATAGGCTGACAGAAGAGCTGTAAAGCCGGCTCAGAGGCACCTGCCTCCCTCGGCTGGCTCTCCCGAGCAGAATGTTCCCGAAGACAGAGGAGCAAGCCCTGGGAAGCACTGCTAACCAGGCCGCGGTGTCGTGCGTGGTCGCCCGAGGCTCCCCACGGGCCTCACACCGCCCCCGCCCGTCTGCCCTGTCACCCGCTCAAGGAGACCCACGATCCGCGGTACCGTCCGCCAGGGATACAGCATCACTTCCAGAGGCTCCCAACTCTGACCACCTACTGGACCCAAAGGTTTCTCGTGGTGGGGAGAGGAGCACGTGGACCCATCTCACGGCCACGGGTGGGTGCCGTGTGCAAATCCCATGTGCCACGTAATACTGGAAGTTAAAGGAAGTCAAGGCATAGCCTTGGATGCGCGGTGGCGCTGGAGACATCATTCTGACAGGACGTTTGAAATGTCCTCACAAGGAGTATTTCTGCCACATTCTCGATGAGGGCTCCCTTTTCTCTTTTTCAATTCTGCATTTGTGTTCCCAGTCACATACAACATTTCACATGGACAAATTACCAACGAGCGGCACTCGCTCCTCACTGTTGGGCCTCAACTGCACTGAGCAAAGGGTTCTCCAAGGTCATTTCTGACAATAGTTAGAAAGATATTGAAACAGAAGCTCTTACACGGATTTGTTATCAAAGGATGGGGGTAAGCAAGAGCCACGTGACCCAGATTCTGTGATCAAAGGGGTTCCCTATGCTAGATAACATCACATCACAAAAATACGAGAGGGAAAAAGAGAACATTAGTTTGTCTCTGCTCCTCTCAGCTGCCTCCCATTCTCTGGGGAACCTGAGCGAGCACCTTTTATTCCACAGGGCTTTTGCTTACATAAAATGTGTCGTGAGGCAAATCATAAGCCACGTCTCCTATAGATTGCCTTATGATCACTTTCTGGAATTAAAATCTCTGTCTACCTGACTTTGTATCTATGAAATATTTATGCTCTGCTCACATGTCTAAGGGAAAACAGTTCGATTTTTGTTAGCAGCTTCGACTCAAAGTATCACACCTCCCTCTGTGAGTCTCGGATTCACGGAGCCAAACCCTTTGCAGAGACCTAAAGACAATGTCGGTTAGAGGACAGAGCACTCCACCTGGCCATCATCTGCAGCAGCGACAGCAGGGTTGGTGACCCCACCCCCACAGGTCTTTGCTCCGAGAACTCCTAGGACAGTCTCCAGTAGGAAAATTGGCCTAAGTGGACTTCACATCACCAGTGTATTCATTATGAGGCCACCATATGCGAACGTGTACGTGGACACTCAGAATTTAAGGAGACACATTTCCTTTGCACAAGGCTGCACTGAGACACTTCCTGTTCCTCCCCGAGAGTCCTTATGCTGAAGCCCCGATGTCATCAGAGCATCCCTCTCTAGTTTCGTCACCTGAAGCCACCTGCCTAACATGATGAGGTGCATAAGCACCATCTACAAAGGGTTAAAGGGCACAGTCCTTGTCATCAGGGAGCTGATGGTCTAACACCATGAATAGCACCCCTACGGGAACAGTCACCACAACTGAGCATTAAACAAGTAAATTGCGATACGTACTCCCTCCTTCAGCCTAACATCTGACCTCTGCCACCACCTGATGCCCAGACCTTGTTCCTCTTCAACAGCTGTTTTGCTTCTCCCCTTCTGGACACCTGCTGGGGCTGTACTTCCCGGCCCCCCTGCTTGGGTGTGGGACCGGCTTAGCCAGTGAGCTCTGAAACTCCCAAGCGAGAGGATCTAAGACCAGTGTGAGGCCCCTGTGGCCACCTTTTTTCTTTCCGCCAAGGCAACGAACGAGACTTCCGACATCGATTGCTCTGTTGTCTCAGGGCTTAGAGGTGAGGACAATGTGGAGCAGAGCTTGTGTACACATCGGGGACAGGACACGTGAGAAGGAAATAAACCTCTGTTGTTTTCAACTGCATTGATTTTGGGATTGTCTGTTACACAGCACAGCCCTGAGTATCCTGAATGCTGTACTGTGATAAGGAAGGAACTTTCCCAAAAGTCATAAACATCCACGTAGGTAAACTTTATGCAGGCTTCTCGTTCTCATGTGGAATTCAGCAGAGCACCTGGTGCTGCTTGTCACCTGTGGCCTCTCCTCCATGGTACTCTAGCATTCTTTCCCAGTCCTGCTATTGGCTCTTTTCTCTTTCCTCCTCCTCCTGTGACCTACCTGCGGGCCCTCCTTAGGCCACTTCTTACTCTCTTTTTGGGAGACTTTATCCATTGTCTTGACTTTGAATACTATTCCAATTCTAATCCAGTGTTCTCTCCGTTCCTACGACTTCTCAAAACTCAACATGACCCAAACAGGTTTGCCTCATCTCCAAATTGCCATCTTGGTAACCTGCCCATTCTGGCGGCTTCTGCTTTTCCATGCTTGAACTAGCATGCCTGCTTCTTCTCTGTCCTTCGTGCCCAGTTAGCCAAGAAGTTCTCCTGGTTCTTTTTGGTTTTTAATCTGCTTCCTGAACGTATCCCTTGCTTTCCACCTCCACCATACCAGCACCTTCAGGAGTCAGGACTCCAGTAATCCAACCCCAGCGTCCTCTCTGAATCCTTCTCAACATATCCTGCAACTCCCTCCCAGATTTGTCTCTGCAAACATCCGTCGTATGGATCAACTCGTTGGGCAGTGTTCTGTCTCTCCTACCAGTCAAATGAAGTTCAGGTTTCTCCTCCTCAAATTCTAAGTCTTCTGTCTTTATCCAGTGGGCTTGATTCAAACTTTGTGCTTTACACGTTTGGTCTGTTTCTTTCCCTTTCCCTGAATTGCCAACTCATGATGAATGTTGGACACCCGTTGCTTCTAGATTCCAGCATCCGTCTCCCTTCTTCATCTGGTAATGGCACAGTGACTTTGGAGTACTGTCTCTCCCCCATTTCGTGTGATTCTGGCAGGGCCATCAGCCAGAGGCCACAGAGTGGACATTTGCTTACGGTGATCTTGTGCCCCAGTTTTCCCATCAGGGTCCTAGGTCATGCCTGTTGTCCCGACAAAACTAATAGCAGCACCCCATGTCTACCCTCAAAAGTGTCTTCAGTTGGGTGCACACGGAGTCACCCTACACGTGAACCAAGAAAGCCCATTAGAATCCATCTGTGGGATCATGACATACAGGCTAGGAAAGAGACACTCACTCTGGAGGCCAACCGTAGCCCAGGTTGCCGGCAGCTATGTCTTTGTCACAAGAGGAGGCTGCTCTGTAGCGGAACAGGGAGGCCAGCATTCAGAGGGAAGGATCTTTTCTAAATTCCTGGATCCAGCACATCTCACGGCTAGGAGCCAATAAATTCCCCTTCTGGGAACAATCTAGTTTGAGGTGAATTCTTGTCACCTGCAACCAAGAGATACTCCAGCCCAACTTTTTCAGGCAGACGTTGATCTGGGAAGTTTTTATTCTCTGAATTCTCACCATGATTACAGCCTCTGCCCTGCAGCCTCGTAAGTACAGTGTTTACACTTAACGTCCAGTTGTCTCGGGATGTGGGGCTCTTTTTCTCCAAGATCAAAACTATAAGCTCCTGGGAGAAGACGGGAACCCCATTTAATCTTTTCTTATATTTTCTTGAGGCCAAACAGGGTGCTGTGTACACAGCGGGCACCCAATAAATATTTGTTGAGGATACGAGTCACAAATGGAAAGGTAATATTGACTGTGTGTCTGGGCAGAAGAGAGTGTGTCTGGTGGGAAGGGGGCCGTGGGCCGTCACCCGCTGAACCAGGCGAGGCCCGCAGGGTGGACCAGGAGGGTGCACTTCACCGTCTCTCTTTTGGGGGAAGAGCTTCGCTGCTTCTTTCACCCAGACTCCATGCCTTCACCTTACCCTCTTCAGCCATTTGTCTGACTTCCTCCCCTGCCTCTGGGACCATTCCAGGACAGTGGTGACCTCCCCATGACTGATCCTAACGGACACCCCCAGGTTTTGTCTTGTTCTTTGAGAAGCAGGAGCTGGTGAGCCAGTTCTCCCTCTTGAAATATCTGTCTTAGCCTGTCAGTGCCTCCCCCTCCTCATTTTCCTCCTGAGTTCTCCGGTTGCTCATTCTCAGTCCGGTTTCCCAGGGCTGGCTTTCCCAAGGCATAGGCCTGCATCCTCTTCACATCTTGTCCCCCCCAGACAATCTCATCAACACACTGTATGCTGATGACCTGAAACTTTACTTCCCAGGCCAGACCTCTTCTCCGAGTTCCAGATGCACGTATCCGATCACGTATTCACCCGCTTTTCTCTTTTGTCTCACAACCTATATGTCCTGAACTGAAATCATGATTTCCGCTTCTTGGTAACAATATTTGTGGTTACCAATAGCAGGAAAAACAACGAAAAATTGCCTCGAACAAGAAGGATGTGTTATCTCACACTACAGGAAATCCAGGGGCAAGGAAGCCACCAGCAGTTCGACAGCTCCATCACAACCCAGCTGCTTCCACTTTCTGCTCAGCCAGCTCGGCAGAAGGACACGGTCCTTAACCTTGGCCCTTCATGTTAGCCAAAAGGCGACCGTTCCCAAGCATCCTCAAAATACCTTCCGGAAGTGGGCTTTGGCCTAACGCATACCCACCCCTTTTTTATTAGGGAGAAAACCCTTTCCCCAGAGGCCCTCTCCCCCTGGAAGACTGGATCACACGGTCATGCCCTGTGTACAAGGGAAGCTGTGAAGGTAAGGTTTCTGCATTTCCATAGTCACTGTCGTCTCTTATCTAGACTGCAGTCACACTCATTTGCTCTCCTACTTCTGTTCCTGCCTCCCCCCAATCTGTCCTGCACGTACTGCAGCTGAACAAAAGTTTTAGAGTACAATGTGTTGTACGGGTATGATGTCAATGTGTTTTCTCTTCCCCATTATTGAGAAGTTTTCCATCACCAAGACTAGGCCATGAGAGGACACTCAGCTGCAAAGAAGGGTCTGCCTAAAGAAACTGCTGCTCGGTTTGGAGTCTTAAACCTAAACTTTTTAAGAACTTATAGCAAGCCAGTCTTAAAAGCCCAGCTTTCAAGAGAGAAAAAAAGGAGCCATGAACCAAAGTTTCAGACACTTACCCTAGAGCAAGAAGCCCAGAGATAACACGTGAGAGAAACTGCTTCAGGAGAAAATACTTCCAGGGCTGGGGAGAAGTTTGAAGAACTTTGAAAGGGAAGACACCTGCCCAGGTGTCTGAGAATGGCCCCGATGCTCATCCTACAACCCTCTGTTGAGATGGCAAACAATTCAGATGAGTAGAGGGATCCTTTGAAAGAAGAGGGGCCCCTGCCTGGTTTCCTTTCTAGCTCTTCTCTAGAAGAGACACTTCTCCGTGCCAATGTAGGGAGAGTGCAGGAGCGGATACCTGGGATGCGGTCAGGCAGGCAGAAGGCCTGAAGTGGTGCCTCTAGAGCTATAAGAGACTCCCAAAGCCCCTTGTGCACTGGCACGGGACACCGGGAGGGTCACTGAAACAGATGTAACCTAGGGTCTGGACAGGCTGGCATTGTACGTAACGAGCTCCCAATCAGAGGCCAGCAGCAGCAAATACTAGCACATGAACAGAGGTGGTGGTCTGCCACAAGCAGGGGCCGGGGAGGACCCAGCTTGCATGTACACCAGAGACTGCTGCCATGAGGTTTTCTATCTGGCTTCCCCAAACCCAGATGCCACTGAAGGAGAAAGGTGGGAGGAGTTGAAGAAAGACGCCTCAGAATGACCAAGATTGGAGCCCAACGGTGAATGAGGTCGAGATAAACTGGACCCAGACAGAGGACAAACAAGAATACTGCGGGCTGGGCTATACTAATGAGCGAGAACAGCGGCCTGCACACAGCAGCCCAGGGCTCCAAAGCGGAGTTCCATTTTACAACACAGACAACGTTGGATATTCTTCGTACGGCTGTGTGAACTACGCATAAATCTTGTTCCCTGTCTACTCCTCAAGGCCAATCTTTAAAAGTCTTCTACGATACCTCTTTGCATTCAAGATAAAGTCTGAACGGTCCGGTCCCTGCCTGCCTCTCTACCCTGATCTCTGGCTAGCATATATAGGGGACAGAGGAAGAATTCAATTTCAAACGTGGCCGCAGGAGATCGTGTTTTGAACACTTCTGTGCCTCAGTTTCCCTGTAGTTAAAGTTGAGATCAGAAGAGTGAGCTGTTGGGCATCTCTTGATAGAGAAACGCGTAGCTGGACGTGCACTGTAGCCTCTTCCTTTGAAGCAGACTTCTTGAGGTTTCCTAACCAAGGCTCCGAGGTCTGCTTCCCCTTCCCTGTGGAGCATCACGAGTATTACAAGGTCATTCTTTTCCTGGTGACCTCAAGGCAGTTCTCAGAGGACATCTTAGGAAGCCCTCAATCTTGATGTGGTAAGAAGCTTAGAGGTAGGAGGTCACTTGACTTCTGGTTGGTGGCAGCTCTTTGTATCCATGTGGACGTCAGTCAATGGCAAAGCTGCACGTCAAAAAAATCTGACCTGATAATCTTTTGTTCCCACAGCAATTTGGTGTGGTCTGAGCCAGATCAGGACCAAAAAGAACAGCAGAGGTACATCTAGTGCGCTCCTGGGTTGCCTACCTTCACGTCTTTCCCTGACACTCCCCACGTGCCAGCTCGTGCTGTGGGTGAATTCTTTCTGAGAGCACGCAACTGCCCACACATGTATGTGCACACACGTATGCTTGTGTGTATCTGTATCTGGGAATGGGAGACAGTGGTGTCCAACCAATTACATTTCTCTTCTTTGGTAAGAAACTCATTTATGAATCTAGTTGTTTCGAAAACATTTATTCATAATTTTTCAATATTTTTCATTAAATGCTTTTTTACATTTCAAAAAAGGAGATAAAAGTATAACACGGAGAAATTTTAACATCTTACTTTTATTTTGAAGAATCTTGTCTTTCCTTTTTTTTTTGTTAAATATAACTTTTGTCAAGTTAGCTAGCATACAACGTATACAGTGTGCTCTTGGCTTCGGGAGTAGATTCCCATGATTTGTCAAGAATCTTGTTTTTCCTAATGGCAGTGTGGTCACTACCTGTGGTAGCAGAATAATGTTCCTTCCACTCCCATGTCCATGTCCCATTCCCTGGAACCACGAATCTGTTATTTCACATGACAAAAGGGACTTTGTGGATGTGCTCATGCTAAGGATCCTGAATGGCACGGGCAGGCTCAATGCAATCCTTCTACGTGAAAGAGGGAGAATGAGAGTCAGACGAGGAGATGTGGCAATGGAGGTAGAGGCTGAGGTGATGTGATTGGCCAAAGAATGTGGGCAACCTTCAGAAGCTGGAAAAGGCCTGGAAGGTCCGTCCTACAGCCCCCAGAAGGAACAGTGCCCTTCTGACACCTTAATTTTAGGCCTGTGAGACGCACTTTTTACTTCTGACCTCCAGAACCATAAAATTTGTGTTGTTTTAGGCCACATAACTTGCAGTAATTTGCAAGAGCAGCAATAAGAAATATCCTACCAAGTGCAAAATTATGAATCTGTAGCATGGCATGTTTGATTCCACGCAAGAATTTGATTTCTGCTCTAAAACTCAGTAATGTAAATAAAACATAAAACTTTACGTTTTAGTGTGTTACAATTGGTTCTACCAAGACTCAGATAATCTTGGAATACACGGATCTAAAGACATTTTGGGGCACCCGAGTGGCTCAGTCAGTTAAGCATCTGACTCAATTTTGGCTCAGGTCACGATCCTAGGGTTTGTGAGTTCGTGCTCCACATTGGGCTCTGCACTCACAGTGCTAAAGCCTGCTTGGGATTCTCTCTCTGCCCCTCCTCCATTCTCGCATGCACTCTCTCTCTCAAAATAAACTTAAAAAAAAAAAGACTTTTCATTTCAACATGTGAGATAAAATTTATGGGAAAGGGCAATATCTAACCCACTTTCCTGATTAATAATGTGTATATGATTTTTGACCCATGAATAACAACAATCTTAAAAACTTGTATTTATGCTTCCTTAGTAAACTGTCCTCTCTTATAGAAAACTTGTGGAAGAAAACTGAAGGTTTTGATTGGCACTGGATTTTGACCAACTGGAAGAAGGGAGGAGCGAGAGGAGTTCATGGAGGACGTGCCTACGATTGCTTAAGGTGCTGAAGGAGTCTGTGCAAAGTAGGTGAGGTGACAGCCAGAGTGGTCTGTTACATCAAGCGAATAAATAGACCAAAAAATAAGAAAATAGAATAATGTGGGGCACCTGGGTGGCTCAGTCAGTTGAGCATCTGGCTTTGGCTCAGGTCATGATCTCACGGTCCGTGAGTTCGAGCCCCGCGTCGGGCTCTGTGCTGACAGCTGAGAGCCTGGAGCCTGCTTGGGATTCTGTGTCTCCCTCTCTCTCTGCCCCTGCCCCACTCCCACTCTGTCTCTCTCTGAAAAAATAAACATTAAAAAAAGTAAAAAAAAAAAAAAAAAAAGAAAATAGAATAACGAAACCCAGGTTTTTTTATTGCTGGAGGAGTTATTTACAAACACAAAAAGAGAAAATTCGAAAAATCCTGAGGTGTTGGATTGGAATTGAAGGTAAGAATACGGATGTTTTCCTAAAAAATACACACACGAGTACAGATGGTTATGACGTGTAGGTATATGTGAGCAAACATACATACATTTCCTGGCCCATGTCTGCTGAGAAGGCCTAGAAGCAACGACACCCTTGTAGCAATAGGCACACCACACACTCAAATCTTGATTTCTAAATACCATCCTCCGCTAAAAAGGAACAATGCTCCTTGGAGAAATGGTGGATTCCAGCACTGCAGCAGGAAGAGTAAAAAAATGAGCCTGGGGCATCTTGTACCAAAAGTCAAGGAAGGGAGCAAGGAAGGGACACGTCAAAAGGACTCAAGAGCCAGCTGCACGGGGCTCTCTGGCCATCAAAATAAATAACAGCAACAGGGGCACCTGGGTGGCTCAGTCAGTTAAGTGACTCTTGGTTTGGGCTCAGGTCATCTCATGGTTTGTGAGTTCGAGCCCCAGGTCGGGATCTGTGCTGACATCACGTTGGTATTCTCTCTCTCCCTTTCTCCGCCCCTCCCATGCGTGCTCTGTCCCAAAAATAAGTAAACTTAAAAAAATGACAGCAACAGAACATGACGCACTGAATAAAAGAGAAATCCACAAGTATACACTGATACAAATAAATGGATTAAAAAAACAAACGAAAGGGAACTATCTCCCTTATAGAATGCCAAATAACAAACGTAAAAGGAATGATGGAAATTTTAAAAAGCACTATCTGGACGGCACCTGGCTGGCTCAGTCGGTAGAGCACGTGACTCTTGATCTCGGGGTCGTGAATTCAAGGCCCACATAAGAGCGTAGAGCTTACTCTAAAAAAAGTAAAAAGCGCTACCTGGCAACGATCACAGTGATCGAGGCACAAGTCACTGACGCGGCTAAAGGTTGCCGGGCAAAGGCTGATGAAGAATAATGGTGGCATCTCAGAGTAACTCCCTACAAGATACTAACCAATTTACCAGTGACAAAAAGGAGAAACCTAGCAGCCATCCACATGACTAGGTAATCGAGGTGAGGATCACCCACGGTAGGGTGGGTCGCGGCACGGCACCATTCCTGCAGCATTGCTACTAAAAAACATGACCTGAATCTGGTCCCGAGGAAACATCCATGGACCCCGAGTCGTCGCAGTCATCTCACATGTAAGAAAGACCTGTGGCCTTTAATAAAAACTGTCAGGGACAGAAAGGACGGAGGGCCCGTCCCAGCAGGGAGGAGACTGCACACGTGATCGTGGATGGGACCCTGGAGCAGGAAAGCAAAAGAGACGTGGACACAGCTGGCAAAATCCAAATGGAGGCTGTGGGTTGGACCTTAATGCTGTCTTGATACTGACTTCCTCATGTGGACGGCCACGGAATGGTGATGTAGGAACGTCTGCTTTCGGGCACACGCACACAAATTGTGGGGGGTGACAGGGCACCCCGGTCATACTCGGCACACTCGCAAACGGCTCAGAAAAAGACTAAAAACATGGGTATGTGCACGTACAGATACACACACGCCCGAGGCTCTCATGTGTGGAGCCCACGCGCGCGAAGGTGCCCATGTGAGACGTTTACTTGCAACTCCAAAAGCAACGCTTGCGGGACTGGGGCAGCTGTTCGCAAACGTGTGCAGATGGCGAACAACTCGAGCTGCCCGAGGAACGCACTTCCCTGCCAAGGTCACACAGGACGACACGCGCCTTCTTTCGTGTTTCCCCTCTGATACAGTTAAGTGTCCATTCCGCAGCCTATCCAGGGTCACGGTCGTCCCGTTTTTGGGCTCTCTGGCGGGAATCTTGCCGTCTAAAGCGGCCCCAGGCGGGAGCCCGCGCGCCGTCCGGTTTCCTAGGCACAGGAGGCCGCGACGCACCGCACGGAGATCGGGGGCGAACGGGCCCGGGCTCGGGCACGGGTCACGGCGCGGCGGGCCGTGACCTCAACGCGAACGAACCAACGACACGTCAACGCAAGTTGTCTTCAAACAGAAACACACGTAAAACAAGGTTAGGGACCGACGGCTGGCTGTGACCACAGGCCCCGGGGCGGTGAACCCCGCGGCCCGACAGCACCCGCGGAGCCAGTCTGCTGGGACCTCACAGAACCACGCGCTCCCAGAGAGAACACCAACCGCGGCTCGTTTGCGGGGGGGAGGGGGGGGCTGAGCAAGGGAGGCGACGGAGTACGGGGCCATGGCCAGGCGGGACAAGTAAGATGACATGGTGAGAGGCCCAGGGAGGTGACACGGCCGGGGACCCGGGGATGCAATAAGGGGACAAGTACCGGGACGTGGAAAGGGGATCCGGTAAGGGGACAAGTCGGGGATGTGGCAGCGGAACAAAGTGATACAGTGAGAGGAAAGGGGTGAGGAAAAGGCGACACGTTGAGGGGACAAGTAAGGAGACAAGTGCGGGGGCGCGGTGAGGGGACCCGGCGGGGGGACAAGCACGCGGACGCGGTGAGGGGGCAGGACAGGCCACAAGCGCGCGGACGCGGCGGCACCGGCGGAGCCCCCGAGGCCGCGCCGGGCGTCGTCTCCCCGGGGCCGGGCCCTTCTCTCCCGCTGGGGAAGCCCCCGCCCCGGCCGAGCCGGCTCCGTACCTCGCGGCGGCCCCTCTGCGGCGCGGACTCGGGCCCTCCGTGCGCGGCCCCGCGCGACGCCGGCCTCCACTCAGCCCCGGCGCCGCGGCCTCGGCCGCCCCGACACAGCTTTCCCGCGCCGCGCCGCGCGGCCGGCCCGGTGCGCCTGCGCGCAGCCGGCTCTCGGCGACCGAGCGGGCGGGGGAAGCGGCCGGACTGTTCCAGAAGGGGGAGGAGGAGCGAGGAGTGGGCGGGCCGACGGGGGCGGGAGGGGCCGGCCGCTGACGTCATCGGGGCGCGCCGGGCGCTCTCCGAAGCCGCGGCGGCGGATGAATGGCGGGGGCGCTGGCGCCGCGAGACGCCTCGCTCTCCCGCGGGCCGGTCGGCTCCCTGCCGCGCCCCGGAGCCCCTTTTCCTCAGCCTCCCCTTTGGTCTCGTCCCCCGCGGCTGACTGTCGGGAGGGGGGGAGCCGGCTGCCCGTCTGCGCCGCCTTCCGGTCGCCTCCGCGGCCGCCCGGGTCCCGATCGAGAGCCAGGTGCGGCGCCGGGCCGGGGGCATCCCCCGGGGAAGGGTTTCCCGTGCCGCCGCGCTGCCGGGAGTGGGCCCGCGCCGGGGCAGGGGCTGCAGCGTTCCCGCCCCGGGGGCGTGGGAGAGGGGACGGGCCCGCGCGGGCCAGGCACCGCGCGGCGGCCCCACCCCGGCAGGGAGGGGGCCGACGGGGAGGTGCGGAAAAGCCCCTGGGGGACCCGGCTTCTGCGGCGGCCGGGCCGTGCAAGGGGCCTCGGGAGGCGCGGTGCGGACCGAAGTTTCCCCTCCGGGGCGGTAGCTTCGCTTGTCGGCCCGTTTTCCACCGGGGGTGAACGGCTTGTCCTCCTCCCTCATCACCCCCGGGTTGCTGTCGTCGGGGAGCCGGTCCTGAGTCAGCTCTCCGCGGGAGGGAGTTGAGGGGCTCAGCAGGGGCAGCGCTGAGTCTCTCCGGGGTAGCGGCGCGAGCTAATGGGACTTAGCACCCGGCGACACTTGGCTTACGTCAACAAGTATACTCAGCGGATGAAACTGTGCCCCAACTCGTTGCGGGCAGTTGTGGGAATTGAATATGGGAAACGCCTGTCGCTGCGAGTCCAAGTGGTTTAATGCACACCTGAATTCGGGGGGAGCTTTCTCGAGTAGGGATTTGAAGGACCAAGAAGCCATCGCTCTCACGACAGGGGTGATTCTGAATGAGCCAGTGCTTGTACCGAACGCCTCGTGTCTCGGCAAGAATTTGAGACGCTTTAGTCCCCTGCAGGGGCCGGGGGTCACTTGCACACCCAAGGCTTCCTACAGAGCAAGTCTGTTCATTTTCATCAGCTGGAAGTTAAGGAACGCTGGTGACTGAAAATCTGGCCACACTCAACCGACTGAGCCACCCAGGCGCCCCTGGCCGTTTTTCTAATTAGCTCTTCAGTGTTGGGAGGCCGGCCTGAGGTCCAGGTTCTGGTCACCGTTGCTACGTAGCCTCTTCTGAAGGCCAGGAACCAGGGCCAAGGCCAGGTGGATACAGGTGTGCTGCTTACATATTTCTGGGACTACATGGGATGGGGTTCTTTTGAAAAGACAGCTTCACAGGTTAGGTTCTTCAGAACCGCTGTCATTGCGAAAGTCATGGTCCCCAATTTTTTTCTCACCTGTGGTACTTCAAAGATGTATTTGATAGGCATAAAGAACTGACCGTACGTAAATACCTGTTTAACGTGATCTATAATTTTTTCATCCTAATCTTTAGAACACTTCATTGTTTTTTTGGTGTTTGTTTTTTGTTTGTTTTTAGATTTTCTTACGTTACAATGCGATGTGTGTAAACAAGATTTCCATAAAGACCATTTTACTTGTGCTGCACATAAATGTCCATTTGCATTCGAGAAGGTAATTGATCGTATTTTATTTCAAAGATTCTAGCTTTTGTTGTCTAAAGCTGTGCTGTCCAAAAATAGTAGCCATTTGCCACATAGAACTAATAATCTCATTCGGATGAAGTAAGACTTAAAATCTGGTTTCGCCATCAGACTAGCCATATTCCAGGTGTTCGGTCACCACGTGTGGCCATGGGTGGTGCAGATACGGCATGTTTCCACCATCACAAGAATATCTGGGTGGCACAGCTCTAAAGCAACAGATTCTATTTTCAGGGGCTCTCGAAGTCAAATTGTTGTATCCAAACCTTGAAAGTTTATTTCGCGTGTGAAAATATTCAGTTCCTTTGATTCATCGTGCTAAGGAAGAACATAGCGGTGTCTTTGTGAAGCACCAGAAATGGTTAATATCTGACAAAGAACCTAATCTGGAAGCCATTAAAAATGCTAGTTTATTTGGGTGACTTCATGGCCGCTGTTTAGTGGCAAATAGTACATTGTAGAAACAGGAAGACGAGGACTCTAAGAAGACCTACGTGCATGAGTCCGAAGGAGTGACACCTTGTTATTGGCTTTGCAGGTGGCTCTTGACCTGTATTCGTTTTGTTCCTGGTGGTTCTGAGGTTTTGTTGTTTTTTTTTTTTTTAAGTTTATTTATTTTGAGAGAGCATGAGCAGGGGAAGGGCAGAGAGAGAGAGAAAGAGAGAGAATCCCAAGCATGCTCTATGCTGTCAGCGCAGAGCCCGTTGCAGAGCTCGAACCCATCAGGTGCCCCCGCTTGAGCCGCTCAGGTGCCCGATTCAGAGGTTATTTTAGTGAACTCTATAGCCTGAGTGTTGCTTCCTTGAGGTGGCAGTTGGAAAGGTGAATGACTTATTAGCATTATTACATGCTTCCATTAGTGTTGGCTGGGGTCTGACCTTCCAGCGTTTTCTAGGTCATTGGGGGGGCGGGGGAGGGTGACTCCTATTTACCAGGCCCCAATGACTAGGCCAAACTATCCAGTTGATTTGTTGACTTGACCTCCCCACGTCCCTAGATAGGGAGAGTCTGGCTAGACATCAGTAGTAATGCCTTATTTGGCACAGAGTTGTCAACTGAGGGAGTGTTCCTGGCGACCCTGCGGCTTGACCCAGATGGCAGGCCTCCTCACTCTGTGATGACACGTTTGGATGTCAGTTGTCACGTCCGTCCGTTTTCTTGCTGAGCTTAGTTTCCTTAGCTCCTGCCCTGGCTCTGAGGTTTTTAACTGCTGGGCGCGCATCTGCTGGGCGCTTGGTTCTTCCCTATAGAGCCCCTCCCCCGCCGTCTGCTTGGGTGGCTGTTAATGAACCTGAGAGCTCAGCCTAGCTGTGTGCTCTCCAATCAGCCGCGTGCGTCTCCCTGCGGGTGAAAGCCACAAAAGGATCAGGCGGGCTGTTGGCAGTTGAAGGGAGCCGGAGGCTGTTCACGGTAGTGTTCTCTTCCGTTCTCTCTGTTCCGGAGGTGTCCGGGCTGGCTCCCCACCTGCCAGGGCGGTGCTGGATGAACGGCCCTGCTGCCCTGAGACCAGATCCGTTTCACCAGCTTTTCTTTGGCTGCCTTTCACCGTCTCAGGGCCGTGTCCACAGCTGGTTAACAGTCTGTTAGGTTTAAATTCTACTGGATTCCACTTCCTGTCCTGAATCTGTAGGGAAGCCTTACTATTCATCCTCAGGGGTAACAACGCCGTCTTCTAATGAACAGTTGGAATATCCGTGCTTGTCCTCTATTTGATTTTCAATGCACTATACCTTTTCCTTTTGTGAGTTTTGTCTGAATCTGGAATATGATTTTATATCATTATTTTTGGGACGTTCGGGTCCCAGTATGCCCACTTTGTAACAAACCAGTACCAGTAAAAAAGGGAGAGATCTCAGATGTGGTGGTTGGTGAGCACATTGATTGAGAGTGTAGCTGTCATCCTCGGAAGAAAGAGAAGGTGAGGACAAATTCTGTCCACTCTGTGAATGGGGATTTTTTTCCGTAGGGGGGAAAGGTCCATTATCTAACTATGATCCGTAGTCCTAATCGTCTGCTTACAGATGAAACCTTAGTGACGTCAGTGCTTCCCCGAGTAGTGGACGGCATGGGCTTTTACAGATACGGAAACGTATTTTCTAAATATGAGAGTCTCTGCTAGGATCTGCTGCTTCTGTAGGAATTTCATACTTTGTCTCCCAAAGTGAAGAGCTAATGTGGTTTCTAGAACCGTTTGGTTAAGGTGCGCTTTTATTAGCTGCTCCTAGTGAAACGTAAAAGGATATATACAATTTGACCTTGCAGCGTTCTTCGTGAGAGTTGTACATTTGTTCACTTGGAGTAAATCTTGCCAGTGAAAATAGCAGGCCCCATTCTCCTCACCAGTCTTGGTCGCTTGGGGTCCGTCCTTTTCTCCAGGTGAGTGCGCTGTTGTGTCTCGGGTTTGTCTTATTCCCTTGTAGTCGTGGGCATCGTTAGCTGGTTCGGCACGGTGTAGGCTGAGCATGGGCTACCGGCCCCATTGCTACGCTGCCACCTGTCTGGCTGCCCGCCCCCGCCCCGCCCTGGAGACGAGTGGGGTCCCTGCACAGGCCTTCCGGGGCTCGTCTCTCTGAGGACACAGCTGAGTGATTCTGTCTGTATTTCTCTTAAGGCTAGATCCAAGTTTCCCTACTTTCTGTGTCTTGTGTTTTTTTTCTTAGTTTTTCCCTGATGTGTGGGGAGGCCCATGCCCCCGCTGCTCCCCGGGAAGGACTGTGGAAGATAAATAAATGGAGGCCGTGTACCTCGCCAGATCTTCATTCTTGGTTTCCCCTGGCTTAGCGGCATGAGGTAGCAGCCAGGCTCTGAATTCTTCATTTGGGTACTTACCCTGTTCATTTCCTCACTTGCGCTGTTGCCGTAGACAATTCCGTGTAGTTGTTCTACCGCGGTCCTTTGTGGGGCCAGTTTGCTTCTGGCAGTTGAAGGACCTCCCCCTCGTCCCAGAGTCTGGAAGCTTCCCACCGAGTGTTCCTGGTGTAGATCCCTCTTCATCTGTCACACTAGGCAGGCAGTGGGCCCTTCCAAACCGGAAATTCCAGCGCTTCCGACTGGAGTTTGGATTCTTTGATATTCTCTAGCCTTCTGTTCCTTAGGTGCTGCCCTTTCTGGATCGGTCTCCTTTTTTTCCCCCTGAAGTTTTCTTTCCCTGTGAAATCTGTGTCCAGGGTATTTTCTGTGCGTCACAGTACATGTCCTCCTCCGTGCCCGATCTGCTGGCTGCCCACTCGCACAGTTGGTGCAGTGTGAACTCTGGCCTTTGCTCTGGGGCATCTGACCGGCCCACTTTCTCGGGAAACCCTGGAGCCCTAGGACGTCGGGGTCTTTCTCTTAGGCTGATCAGGTTCCCTGGAGAAGGTGGGGTTCTGTTCTGTTCCCTGCCTGGGGAGAGCACACTGTGGCTTCCAGAATCATGGAGCCAGGTGGACAGAGCACTCGCCTCTCCCCTTCGTGGAGCACAAGCTCCTTGCTGCCTTCTGCGTGCCCCTCCCATGTCTGTGGGGGTCCTCCTGCCCGTTGCTCCCCAGGCCAGAGCCTCTGTGAGACCCTCTGCGGAGCATCCGTCTTGTGCCAGCGTTGGGTGGAGGTCTGATTCTCGCCCTCTCCCATTGTGGTCCCACGTCACCCTCACCTGCCGGCACTGCTGATGTCTGAGCCTTTGAGGGTTTTGTTTCATGAAGAGGGGTGCTTCTTGACTTTCCCCACCAGCTCACAATTTGGCTTTCTCACTTTGCCAAGCTCATTGTTGTCGGGTGCTTTTTTCTCTAAAATCTCGTTAACTCTTTTTTCTCTCGATCTTGTGGATTTATCCCTTTCCAAAAAAATCTGTTTCCTGTCGTTTCAAGGAGACTTCAGCAGAAGGCACGTGTCTACGTGCCCTTTCCTCTTGGACCGCACTTTCTCAGAGCCTCTCGGGCCTTCCGGGGGCTGGTCTGGGCCAGCTCCGCAGCTCGCCCTTCCCGAAGGCCCTCCCAGGTTACTCGGGTTGTGTTTCGGAGACGCCCTGCTTATGCTCCATAGGCAGTGATTGCAGGAAGTAAGCAGAAAGCCTATTAACCCCTTACTTGCTGCTCTCGGCCTCCAGCACGAGAGAGCAGCCCAGCACACAAAACCCTTTCTTGACCAGCCGACCCCAGTCTCCCCACAACCCCGATCTGTTCCCGCTGCTCTGGCCATTTGGTGGTGTGCTTTTCCCTTCAGGCCCTCTGGGAGCTCTACTAAAACCTCCCTGCGTCTATACAAGACCACAGCTCCCCTCGCTCTGCTTCCCCCCCGCACTGACAAGGCCCTCCTCTTTCTTGGCTCACCGCAGATTCATGACCCAAGCCCACCCCAGGGCGGGCATGTCCTCCTTTGCTCCCCTGAAGCAGGCCCTCTGCTCCCTGCACTGGGTGTGCATGCTCAGGTGACTTGAGGCAGTCCACAGCTGCCCGTCCTTGCCGGAAGGCTGCCCTTAGGCCACTAAGTGAGCATCTCTTGGCTGCCACCCTTAGCTCACAGCGCCAGCAGTGCCTGGGAGTCTATACCACTCCCTCCCGTTAAAAGAAAACAAAACAACCCTTCAGTAACCGATGGGAATAGGGGCTATAGATCTTCAGCTCCCTGGAATGTCCCCAGAGCCTCCCGAGTCAGCTCCCCTCGGTGGGACTGTGCGCCATGCCGTGGGCTTGGCCTCCTTCCCTCCGTCCCCAGTCCCCACTCCGAACTCTCCTAGGTCTGAAGGGTTTTTGCTGAGGACACGTCCAGGTGCCTCGTGTGAAGACCAACTTAACGCACTGCTTTCTATTACTTGCTAAAACCTTTTAGTTAGTATCTGCGTTTGCCCGACAGTAAGATGTTTGTGTAAAGTCTTGGCGTTTTTATTTCTTGTAGCTAAGAACTGATTCTAGTTTAAATGCTGGCAGTCTTATTGGGTGTTTGTTAAATAATTGCTTATGGAAGCAATTGAAATGCCCAGTTGGTTCCGTCAGTGGGACATGTGACTCTTGACAGCAGGGTTATGAGTTCAAGCCCATGTTGGGTGGAAAGATTACTTAAAACAATAAAAAAAAAGAAACGTTAAAGCAGCCCTTGCTTTCTCAGATTTTTATATGCTGGCGCTCAAAAGAGGGGTGCAGGAAGGAGATGCTGCAGGTGATTTGTGACCAGGGCCGCGGCAGTTTCCGTATTCAGCGTAGACACCCTCTGGATCACAGCTGCCCACGCGGGAACCTTGCCGTCAGTGTAGCCGGGTGAGCAGAGCGGCTGAGCTGGGACGTGCTGGCCCGCGTACACGGACCCGGAACCCTCACGGTGGGGATAGGGTACCTTTGAGCATTGCACTGAACTAAGTTGTTGACGTGAAATATTTGTTGTAGAGACTTGGATAAATATAATCTAAATTAAAGTTGGATTCTAGTTGTGTTGTTTTCTTGTGGCCGCCAGAGCAAAGTACCACGGCCTGGGCTGCTTACGCCACAGAAGTTCATTGTCTCCCTGCTCTGGAGGCTGGAGTCCAAGATGGGGGTGTGGCGGGTTCCTCCCCGAGGTTCTGGGGAGATGCCACTCTGGGCCGCTCCCCCCACTGTGGGTGGTTTGCAGGCTGCCTCTCCCCAACCTCTCTGTCTGTCACACGGGTTTTCCTTATGTGTCGCTGTCCAGGTGTCATCTTTTTTTTTTTTTCTAAAATTTTTTTTTAATATTTGTTTATTTTTGACAGAGAGAGAGACACAGTGCATGAGCGCGGGAGGGGCAGAGAGAGAGGGAGACACAGAATCTGAAGCAGGCTCCAGGATCCGAGCTGTCATCACACAGCCCGACGCGGGGCTCGAACTCACGGACCGCGAGATCATGACCTGAGCCGAAGTCGGACGCTCAACGGACTGAGCCACCCAGGCGCCCTGGGGCGTCTTCTTTTGATGAGGACACAGTCATGTTGGATTAGGATCCCACCCTTTTCCACTCTGAGCGCATCTCCTCTGATTACATCTCCGATGACCTTACTTCCAAACATCACGTTCTGAGGTCCTGTTTAAGACGCATCGGCCTATCTTTCTGTGGGGACACGATTCAACCCACTCGCTAGTAGTGTAACCAAGAGCACCTTCCTCAAGTCAGTAGAAACATCTCCCTAAACCTGCTGTTGAAGGAAAGCGGAAGGGTAACCGTCTTTTAGTTTCTGCTTATTTCTCGCATTGTCTGTGCCCGAGCCGGGTTGACGGGTGAGTGCCCTGGCTCCCTAACTGAGCACGTGGCTCTCCGGGTAAGCCGACGGAGGGGTCGTGACTGCTGGTCCAACCTTTCTGTGTAGGTGTGCAGCTGCCAGAGCCTCTGATTCCGAGCCATCCAAGCCGTCGGGAGCCCTGAATACGTCGTCTTCCAGTTGGCTAGCTCAGCGACTCAGGTACTGGTCCGAACGGTGTGCACAGATTCACTTGCCTTGTCCTGGGTGTGGCGGTTCTTGTCGGGTGAGCACGGAAAAGTCGGTGCAGTACAGGTACTAACTGAGCGGTTCAAATTCTGTACTCCGAGTTATGTACTCCTGGCACACGGCTTAGACTAGGCAGGGTGATCGAGAGTCTGGATTGGAGCTTTCTTGAGCTCCGGATTATCAGTGCAATTTATTCCAGCACAGAGCGGATCACACGGTTGGCGTTTTATAGCTGTTTCTGAAATACAGATCTTTTATATGATCAGCTGCTCCGGGTTAGTCAAGATGGACCTAAAAAAACAAGCTGTTGTTTTGTTCTCTTTCAGATGGAAAGCAAAGAGATGATGTGACTCCGTCCACATGGAGACATTAGCTTGTGTTGCGTATTTTAACTTTACAGACCGTGTTTGTGCTGTAGCGCCTTTACGCTTCTCATGGCAAACAGTCTGGAATGTCATTAAAACTTTTCCAGTAAAATGTGCAAATTTTGGCAAAACAAACAGAAGGGTATCGATATTCTGAGCTTGGCTAAACTGCGTCAGCCCCTGCTTCCTCCCTCCTGTCCCCAAATGAAGTGACGTGGAGAGCAAAGGGCCTGAGTGTTACCCGGCCTGAGTCCCGCAAGAACCTGGCACTGTGGAGGCCTCTGTCCCTTACATACCCGCACAGCTGATGGCACTCTGTCTTTATCAGTGGCTTCCGTGGTGACCGCCCCTGGAGCCCAGAAGAAGGGGGAGGCCTTGGGCCTACTTGGCTAAGGGCCCGTGTTCAAAGGCGGCCCCCACTCTGAGAGAGCAGCCTTGTGGCCATACGGACTATAAATGCTGGGCTCCTACTCATGGCCTCATTCCAGGAGAGAGCCCTACGCCCGGTGACCCTGGGCGCTGGGAACCAGTGAAGCAAAACGTCCCTGTAGCCGGGTCCTGATCTTAACCCACTGGTCGTCCACCTGCGCACCCCTTTTTCCTGGATTAACAAAATCCAAGCAATTACTCACAGCTTCAACACACGATGGGGGGAAGGGCTCCTGTTCAGTTTCCATTCCGCAAATAGGTGATCAAAACTTCTGCGAGTTGTCTTGGTGGCGTTTGTTCTGGACCAGTGGTTCTCACTTGGGCGTGCTCAGAGTCGCCTAGAGGGCTTGTTCGAACAGTGCCAGGCCCCACCCCTGGAGTTTCTGGTTCTAGGGGTCCGAGTGGGCCTTGAGATTTGCACTTCCAGCACGTTCCCAGCTGATGGTGATGCTGTGGGTCTGAGGACCCCACTTGGATCAATCACTTGTCCTGTACCCCTGCCGTCCGATATGCAGTCGCTGGCCACAGATGGCCTGGAGCACGTGAAATGCAGCAAGCCCAGCTGGAGGTTGGATTCTTAGTTTTATCTAACTTAAAGGCTGTTAACTTGATTTACTTTTTAGAAAAATCCTTCAGTATGTTAGGAACTTTGGTATGTGAATCTGGTTTTTCAGTTCTGGATTTTATTTATTTTTTCATTTATTTATTTTTTTTAGTTCTGGATTTTAAATACAGGTCAGGCCTTTCTCATGAAAACTTAATGTCCAAATTGAGAATCTGAAACACACTTGAGCTTTGAAGACAAACCATAAAATACATCATCGTTAAAAAAAATTATTCACGTGTTAAAATATTTTGGATATGATGGATTAGATAAAGCGATAAAGTTAATTTTATCTATTTTTCTTTTAACTGTGGCTACTAGAAACTTTAGAAACAGGTAGGTGGCTTGCCTTACGTTTCTGTTAGACGGTGCTGTTCTTAACCGAACTGAAGGATAAACACCCACATTTAAGCCGGAAGGATGGTCAGCCTAGGAGTCCGCTTTGGGTTTGACTTGGGACGGGACGGTGGCCCCCTCGGCACAGCATTTGCCCCTGTGGGTGCCCAAGACCGCGGTCTGTGCCGGACCGTGTGCGTTGACTGTTCTCTCTTGTACACACGTACCTGCGGTAGAGCTTGAGCCATGAGTTAGGCTCAGCGAGAGGCGATCGACGGCAATGAAAGAGCAGTCGCGATTACACAGGAACGAGACCTCATGCCTGCCGCGCCCGCTTCGTCGTGCAGCGTGTCTGTAACAGAAGTTAGGAGTGTTCTCTCTCTCAAAATTCTTTTTTTTTTTTTTTTTTAAATCATTTTCGAGAAACAGCGTGAGCAGGGGAGGGGCAGAGAGAGAGGGAGACACAGAATCCGAAGCAGGCTCCAGGCTCTGGGCTGTCAGCACAGAGCCTGATGTGGGGCTCGAACCCACGAGCCGTGAGATCATGACCTGAGCCGAAAGCGGATGCTTAACCGACTGAGCCACCCAGGCACCCCTCTGTCTCAAAATTCTCACTGTCCTGCACTCCCCGTTCTTGTGATGGTGTGAGATGATAAAATGCCTTCCTCATTAGATGGAGGAGGGAATGACCTAGGCCTGTGACGAGCCTAGGTCTATTTTGGCCTGAGGCTGTGTCAGAAGGCCGCTCATCAGCTTCTGGACCACTGCTAGGGCGGGAGCTGGAACCAGGGAGGGGGCGGGGTTGGGATGGCTGGGATCTTCCCTCAGGTCCTGTTAGATATTCAGATAGCTCCAAGGGTGTGAAAGGTTGGGAGGGCAGAGGCGTCCCGGCTCCTTGTCACGCTCCTGGGCGCTGACTCCCTGCTCAGTGTCCCTTGCATCAGGCAGCTGTGTTGTCACAGACACCAAGGTCCCAACCTGCCTCTGCACCACCTGCCTCCTCCTGGGAGCCCAGCACGCGTTCTCCAGCAGCTGCACGGTCTGGCCGGTACCTGCCAGCTCTGGGCGGCCTGCGAGGGGTTTCCTGGTGTTAGTGTCGCTGCGCCAAAGAGGAGGTCCTTTTGATTTTTTTTTTTCAACGTTTATTTATTTTTGGGACAGAGAGAGACAGAGCATGAACAGGGGAGGGGCAGAGAGAGAGGGAGACACAGAATCGGAAACAGGCTCCAGGCTCTGAGCCATCAGCCCAGAGCCCGACGCGGGGCTCGAACTCACGGACCGCGAGATCGTGACCTGGCTGAAGTCGGACGCTTAACCGACTGCGCCACCCAGGCGCCCCGAGGAGGTCCTTTTGGTAGAAGGTGCTAAGTTGTCTAAAATGTCATCCCAGCGTCATGAGTTTTCCATGCCCTCAGTACCTGCCTTTGGTTTAGTTTTTTCCTAACCCGATGAAGACACGGTGTCCCTTTACTCTAAAAGAACGTCTTGAATTAGCAAGGTTGCTCATCGTCTGAGAACCGTCCATGTGAAGAATTTAAGCTAAGGGAGTTCATTCGTGTAGGTGCCCTCACGACGGGGGAAGAATTCGAATGTGACTGTGTGCCAAGGACTGGAGAAGCCACAAGTGTACAGGTTTTCGTGGAAAACACCGAGGTTAATATTAGCGTAGTAAATTTTTTTAGCGCTCAAAGTTTGCGTGCAGTTTTGAGAAAAACGTAACACTGAGTTTTGTGCTCTGTGTTCGCCTGTCGGGTAGGACGGGGCTCACTTTCCTTATCTGGAAATGTTGGAGAGACCCCGGTGGGTGTTGATTTGCTGTGTTTTCCTGAGATGATATAAAGACGCATGATCACGGTGGATCACGTAGAAGGTGCAGGGAGGAGGAGAGTATCCGGCTGGGCTGTTCACTAAATGTGTGAAGAGGCGGCTTGCAGTTTGCTTTTAATTGCTTTGCCCGAGCGGGTCCTCCTTCCTCCCTCTCATTAGGACGTTAGGGGGAGCTCTGCCCACACCCACGTTTGTAGCATTATTCCCTCCACCCCTGTTCTCAGAATGCATCCCTAGCTAAGATTTTCTTGCAATAAATGCTACAAGAACAGCCTTTTAAAGTGGTTTGTAAAAAACGAAAACAAAACCCTATGCCGACAGGCAGAGCAGTGGGTTAATTTACATTCTGGAGATATTCCGAACCAGAGTAAAGTGACGTGTGTGGATGGCTTTGCTTTGCCTCCGTCCTGGTGCGGTGAGACGTGTCTCCCTTCCTGCTTTCGGGGAACGTTCCCTGGAGAACGAGAGCAGTCAGAAGGGCTGCTGTTTCCGTAGTGGCAGGTAGAAAGCTCCTGGGGTGCCAGGGACAAAGTCAGGCTCTCTCTGTTGAGCCCCCAGGTGTTGGCGCAGACACGGTGCCGAGACGTGAAATCGTGGCTGTCCTCTGGCTGGGCGTTCGTGACGTCCCTCTCCCACCGCAGGCTGGTCCCCGCGCTGCGCACCACAGAGCCCTGGCGGCAGGCCGACTCTGGTCTGTGGGGCCACGTCCCCTCCCACCCACCCCCGCCGTCATACACCCCCATCTAACAGAGGGCAGGGAGCCTTGCACGGTTTGGCCAAAGCAGGGGTCCTCAGACTTGTTCCAGAGCCTGGAACCCGCCGTGGTGGTGTGTGTGTGCGGGGAGCCTGCGGTAAGCTTCGTACGTGGACGGGATGAGCTATCCCGTCCTGGAATCCACCTGTGCATCCAAGGGTCAAGGTGGAGTTTGTAGGAGGAACAAGTGGAGAAAACGGGATCCCCGTAATTCTTGCTAAATTAGGAAAAATTGTGTCAATTAGGAAAGCAGTTTTATCGCATCTGAGGCCAGAGGCTAGTTGGGGGGGGTGCTCAGGAGTGTCTTGCGGGAGTTGGGCTTGATCCGCGTGGTTCATGTTCCTGCCGAAACGGCTGGTGACGTAGCAGAATCACCAGGTCTCCTTATGGTTATTTATTTGAACTATAAGCCTGGGGAAGGATCGTTTGTGATTTGGCTTTTAAAAAAATTTTTTTCCTTAGCGTTTATTTATTTTTGAGAGAGAGAGAGAGTGAGACAGAGCCTGAGCGGGGAGGGCCAGAGAGAGGGAGACACAGAATCAGAAGCAAGCCCCAGGCTCTGAACTGTCAGCATGGAGCCCGACGCGGGGCTCGAACCACGGACGGTGGGAACGTGACCTGAGCCGAAGTCGGACACCCAACCGACTGAGCCACCCAGGCGCCCCTGTGATTTGACTTTTTTTAATTGATGAACTTATTTGTTAGCTTCTAAAAGTATAAACTCCGGGAGCATCTGGTGGCTCAGTGGGTTGAGTGTCTGACTGTTGATTTTGACTCAGGTCATGATCTCACAGTTTGTAGGATAGAGCCCAGTGTCGGGCTCTGTGCTGACAGCGTGGAACCTGCTTGGGATTCTCGCCTCCCCACCCCACAAATAAATAAACTTAAAAAATAAAAAGTATAAATTCCATCAGGGTAAAGAATACCAGAGCCGTTATGTAGCAAAACCACCTCTTAGTCAAAGAATGATTTTGCAGTAATAGAAATACAGCACACAGCAAAATTGCTGTGCTCCCTCCCTGGTTTTGAAATTGTTACTTCTATAGCTGCGTTATTACATGGCTTAGTTACGAGACAGGTATCAGGCTCCCGCCTGGCAAATGTAAAAGGAATCTATGAGGCTGTGGGTTGCTGAGGAAACCTTGGGGGAATTTTAAAATTACAAACATCGGGGGCATCTGGCCGGCTCAGTCAGTAGGGTGTGGGACTCTTGATCTTAGAGTGGTGAGTTTGAGCCCCAAGTTGGACATAGAGATTACTTTTAAAAATTGTGAATATCTTACCCTCAAAATGGAAAAATATAATCATTCGATCCACGTTCTAAAGTGATCTTTCTGGAGGTACCTGGGTGGCTCAGCCGGTTAAGCATCTGAGTCTTGATTTTGGCTCAAGTCTTGATCTTGTGGTTGGTGGGATTGAGCCCTGCGTTGGGCTCTGTGCTGACAGCGTGGAGCCTGCTTGGGATTCTCTCTCTTCCTCTCTTTCTACCGCCTCCTCCCCTCCCCCACTTGTGCACTTTCTCTGTCTCACAAAATAGTAAATTAAAAATTTTTTTTTAACGTTTATTTATTTTTGAGACAGAGAGAGATCATGAACGGGGGAGGGTCAGAGAGAGGGAGACACAGAATCTGAAACAGGCTCCAGGCTCTGAGCTGTCAGCACAGAGCCCGACGCGGGGCTCGAACTCACGGACCGCGAGATCACGACCTGAGCCGAAGTCGTCCGCCTAACCGACTAAGCCACCCAGGCGCCCCCAAAGTAGTAAATTTTAAATGCCAACTGCTTAATGAGTTTTTTAAAAAATAGTGATCTTTCTGGCCTTTGTGAGGTGGTGAATGCATTAGGAGGGCAGAGTGGGTGCCCAGGTGCCCAGTTGTGGAGCCCTGGGCTAGACGGGGGCGGGGGACGTGGGAAGTGTGTTAACAAGATGTGTAGGTGACGGGCAGAGAGGAGTGGGGACACTTTTCTCGGTGGCACTTGGGTTGGGGCAGTGGATGCTAAGCACGATGAGGAAGGGAACAGGTTTGGAAGGAAGAATCCCAAGCCTGGCTGTGAGCGTGTTCCGTCGAGATACTTACTGACCTGCTGTGTAGAGAAACCATTTAGGCAGGTGGGTAAGCAAGTCCAGGGGGCGAGGTCGAGACCAGAAACAGGATTTAGAGTCACTGGCATATGTTTGATCGGAAAGCCACGCCAGGGTGACACCGCAGAGTGGGAGAGAGGGGGAGGGAAGGAAGACTGAACACTGAACCCAGACTGAGCTCTAAGGGATGGAGATGTCGATGAGAAAGGAACGCGAGTATCTCAGTTCTCCGTGACAGACTGTTCAGTAAAGTGGGACATGAGAGACAACTTCCTTAAGATCATAAAATGTACGTAGCTCCTCCGATGAAAGAATTTCAAAAGGTAACAGGATATAAAACTGACAGACAGGAATCAGTAACCTTCATCGCCGTCATGATAACCCAAAGATACAATGGAAGAGACAAATCGCGTTTACAGTGGCAATAAAGATAAAATACTTAAGAATAAACTTGAGATGTATGCAAGATCCATAGCGGACCAAACTTTAAAACACTCACGAAAGATACAAAAGTGGACACAACCCAGTAAGACAGCGCTTGTTCTTGGAAAGGAAGGCCACATCCGAAGGAGCTCCATTTTTCCTCGATGAATTTTAAATCTAAGAGGATCCCAATATAAATCCCAACAAGCTGCTTTTCTGGAGCTGGACGAGCTGACGCTCCGGTTCATATGGCAAAGTGCACGTGAAAGAAGAACAAAGGAGATGGCGAAAGCCCTTCCCCGACCTCCCGGGGCATCGTAAAGCCCCGGTGTGTGGAACAGCGCGTGGAGTAGCGTGCTGCAGGCTCGGCACCGGATGGACCTGTGCACTGAGGTAGGAAACCAGGTGTGTGTGGAAACGTGGATGTGATGGAAGGGAAGGCGCATCTCAAGTCACGAGCCAGGATGGGCTTTTTGAACAACAGTGTTGATTTAAGATAGCTGTTTAGAGAAAGGTAGCATCGGGTCTGTCCTTATGTCACGCGTACGAGGACTCCTGTCAGAAATGTGAGTGGAAGGAATAGGGGCGCCTGGGTGGCTCAGTCGGCTGAGCGTCCGACTTTGGCTCAGGTCATGATCTCGAGGTTCGTGGGTTCCAGCCCTACCTCGGGCTCTGGTGCTGATAGCTCGGAGCCTGGAGCCTGCTGTGTCCCTCTCTCTCTGTGCCCCACTCCTGCTTGTGCCCTGTCTCTGTCTTTCAAAAATGGATAACCGTAAAAAAAAAAAAAAAAATTAAAGAAATGTGAGTGGAAGGAATGAAGCCAAACAGGTCATGGGACGAAACCTTGGCCAGGCTTGTCCAAAACTGGGAATGGGAAAGGCTTTCTTAAGATGGCGCCAAAGTAAGATGGGTGAAGGAAAGGGTTCACGGCGAAGCACGGTTGCGTGGCAGAGAACGCCATACTCAGGACCAAAGCACAGGTGACAAACTAGGACAAAGTATCTGCAACACATGTCCCGGTAAAGGTCGATGTCTCTAGTACACAAAGAATGTACACATTGAGGGGGAAAAGATCGGAGACCGGGTAGGAAGATGGGTGAAGGATGGAGCGACGCCACAAGAGTGTAGAAGGATGACCCCAGGGTATAGGAAGGGTTGTTCCGCCTCACTTGAGTTAGGAGAGACGCAAATTAAGATTAGATGAGCGGGAATCCAAGCTTGAAAGCCTACTCTGTTGGCAAGGCTGTAGGCGAGAGAGACGTCCACACGTGGCAGGTGGGAATGCCAAACGTCAACCGTTACCGAGGAAAATCTGGCTGTACCCAGCCAAATTCGTCTATGTTTGGCAGTCCCACCCCAGGAGCCTATCCTGAAGGTGTGCCACCAACAATAGGAAAACCAGTGTGCGCGACTGTTGAGCGCAGCTCGGTTTACAGCTGGAGACGGTTCCTGTGGATGGGCACTGGCCATGTGAGCCGCGGTAAGTCCCCCCGCAGGGCCCCGAGAAGCTGTAGGAAAGGAGAGGGTGCCTGTAACTGACGGAAAATTTCCAGGGTTCGTTGTCGGCTGGAAGGAGCATGGTGCCGGAGAACGTGTGCTCTGCTGCCTTCTGCGTAGGGAACGGGGAGTAAGTGTCATAATACCCACGCATCTGCTTGCTTTTGCTGAAAGAAACACAGAAGGATAAACGAGAAACTAACGAAGCTGGCTACCTGGATGGGGTGGGTGGCAATGAGGTAGGAGTGTTGGGAGGGGTCCAGTACTTTCTTGTGCCGTCTTAACTTTTAGACTCCTGTTACTGTTGCTGAACATATTCAGCAAAGTTCAGCCAAGATGGCCGGGCGGGGGCGGCGGCTGGAAATAGATGCGAAGGAACACAGCCATCTTCGACGTGAATAATAGCCACGTTTATGGAGGAACCTGACGGTGGTAAGAAACACAAAACTCACCATTTTAAAACCATCTCCAAGTGAATAATTGAGCACCATTTAATACACTCATAGTGTGCAGTCATCACCACCATCTAGTTCCAGAATGTTCTCGTCCCAAAAGGAAACCTCGTACCCACGGAGCACTCCCCATTCTCTCCACACCAGCAGCCCCTGGTGACCACTAACCTATGGTCTCTGGACTTGCCTGTTCTGGACACTTCGTATGAATAGAATCATCCAGTGTGTGGTTACAAAGAGCCTGTGCCTCCCCTCCCGTGTGCCCTCTTGCTCACTCACCCCAGGGAAGCCAGCTGCTCTGTGAGCTGCCCTGTGCAGGAACCCATGTGACAAGGAGGTCAGGGAGGCCTTTTGCCGATGGCCAGCGAGAACCGAGGTCCCTCAGCCCAATCACCTGTGAGGAGTGAGTCCTTCCAGTAGCCACGTGTGGCTTGGAAATGGCCTGTCCCCCAGACAAACCTTCTGACAAAACCACAGCGCTGGCGGACGCTTCGTGGCTCTGGGAGGGACCTTCTCTCAGACAGGGCTCAGCCGCTCCGGCATTTCTGACCCCTCAGAGACTGTGAGTGAAGCTGCTAAATTTACGGGCTTAAACTAATAAGTTCTGTGTTCATTTGTAATGCAGACGTCGAAAACAAACACAATTTTCTGCCACAGAGAAGCAGAAAGTAGCCTTTTTGGATGTGGGAGGCAGCACGGACCAGAGTTAACATGAGCACCACTCATGTGTTGGGAAACTTGGAAGTCTGTTGGTTTTGAGCGGGGCGCAGAGCACTGGAAGATTCTGCAGCACATCCAGTCCGTAGCCTCCGCTGTCCTGCGCTGCGGCCAAATAACTCAGAAGGTCCGCTGCAGCTGGAGATACGCATACGTGTTTCTGAGGCCGTGTGGTCTCTGGCACCAAGCTGTGCCCTCCGCTGCGGAGAATCACACAGCATGCCGAGAAGCTCCTGATGTGCTCCCCGGCCTTAGACGTCACGTCAGCATGTGACTGGAGCTGTCCCATCAGGGAGTGGACGTTTTCAGACCGTGAAGTTATAACGCTGGCTGAGAGTGTCAGCGATTCATTGTACAGTGAAAATGGTACCTCCTTTTTCTGGGTTTTCTATCATGTGTTGTCTTCTGTAAACAGCTGTTTTCTACTGAGTGCTGGACATAATATATGGACAATTGTAGTCTGGGGCACAGGATACTAGACTTTTCTCCTAGAACAGTTTCACCCTTTCTTCTTTGAGCAGGCTAGCGGCAGCAACGATAAACCCTGAATCACTTGCAGTTTCAGAAACTGAGATAATCTAATATGGATTTTATGAAGTCCCTGCAAGGCTGGTCTATTCTGTTCATATTCACTCCCCTGGTGTAGCCTTTCAGGGTCTCAGCTCAAAGATGGGACATTACAAGAACCCTCTCCCTTAGCGGCCCTAGCCCACCAAGCCAGCAAAATCTCTGTTCAGGTTCTCTACCTCTTCCAGAATGGATTGAGCCCTGAGTGGAAAGTGTTGCTGAACATCAAGTTTAGTGCTCTGGGTTTCCTTTATATCCCCTGTTAGAATATTTCACTATCCAATTAGCACACTGATGGCATAGAACCCAGCTATTTTTAAATGATTATATTTTGGCCAGCTTTTTATGCTGTTCTCAATGGGAGGCTGATCTGAACGACCTATTCCTACAATATGAGCTCTGGAAAAAAAGGGCAAAACTAAATATATTACACATTTATTTATATATTTTTACATTACATTATATACTATTTAAGCTTGTACGTGGATAAAAACTTTTCTGTATGTTGTCGGAAAGCCGGTCGGGTCAGTTTGAAAGCAGGACGGTTTCTCCCAAAGTCAGCAAGCCTGGACGTCCCCGCACCTGCGTGCATAAAGGCGGCGTGTGACCAGAGCAGCACCTGCGCGCGTCCCGAGGTCGGCGAGGCTGCACGTGCCCGCACCTGCGCACGCGGGAGAGCGGCGTGTGACTCGAGCCGCGCTTTCCAGGTGCTAGCAGCAGGGGAGGGGCCGCAGAGCTGCACCTGCTCCCTCTGCGGCCCCGCGCTGCCTGCCCGGCGTGGCGCTCTGGTTCCCGGACCCCCAGATGCTCTGCGGCAGCCACGGTCCCCTCACTCGGGCACCTATCACCAGGTGGGGTAGTCCGGGCAGGGGGCGCACGCCTTCACCGCGGGCCGGCCGCGACCTCTAGGCCGACGACCACATTGCCGGGGCTCCTCCTGTGCGGCGTCTGAAACCGGTGCACGGTTCTAACGTTATAGTATCTTCAGCTCATACAAATGTGTATGTTTAATACAACTCCCAAGCGCCCAGACACACAGGTCGGGGTCCCGGCCCGGGGCTCGCCTCGCCCCCGCGGCCGGAAACCGGGTGAGGCTCCCCAGTCCCGGCAGCCAGCACGCGGGGGGTTGCTAGGCAACCTGGGGCTCCCGGCAAGCGGCGGCGCCTAGAGATGACGCTGCCAGCCCGCGCCTGCGCCTGAACCCGCCTACTCGCGGCTCCCGCGTGCCGTTGGCCGGCGGGCAGATGGGGGCGGGCCTCGGCCAATGGGCGACGCCGCTCCGGGAGGCGGGACCGTGTTACCTTGGCGGCGCGCCTGCCGGAAGCCCGCGTCGGCGGCCACGCGCAGGTAGGCGAGGACCGCAGGGTCGGGGGTCGCGGGGCGGCTCCCACGTGGGTGTGCGGGCCCGGATGGCGTCGGAGGGCACCGGCGGAGGCCCGCAGGGTGCGCGCGGGGTCCGAGCCGCCGGCTGCCCCAGGCTGTGCCCCTCGAGCCGGGCATCCCCTTCGCCACAAAGCGCTCGTTGACTGAAGCGTTCGGTGGGCTCCCGCGTGTCCGCACTGTCCCGGGCCCCAGGCGGCCGCCGGGCTCAGGGCGGAAACGACGCCGACCCGGGGCGCTTGCGTTCTGAGGACACAGAATTAAATAAGGTGTGGGAGCCTGCAGGAAAATAAGGCGGAGCAGGGCACCGCGAGCGAGTCGCGTCGGTGCCGGCAGACGCCCCAGGTCGAGGGATCCCGGGCGCAGCAGCAGCCGCTGCAGCAGGAGTACGAGCTGGAGAGCGGGGAAGGAGGCGCGCGGGGCAGCCACCTGCGCCCGCAAGGCCTGGACGAGGGCGCGGACTCCTCTCCGAGCGAAATGGGAAGGTGTCCCGCAGAGCCTGACCTGGACGTTCTACGAGTCATGGTGCATGCTGTGTTGGAAAGGGGCTGGAGGGGCAAGGGCGGGGACCGTGAGTAATGCAGACAGGAGGGTAGTGACGGCACAGGGAGTGAAAGGTAGTCACTGTCTTCGGGATGTGTTTTGGAGGCAAGGCCGACAGGGTTCATGGCTGTGTCAGATGCAGGAGATGTGGGGCACCACAGTCTTTAGCCCGAGCAGAAGTCAGGATTTCCTGATGGCCGTTCATGGAGAGGACAGATGCCCCCAGGAAGATCAGAAGTGTGGATTTTGACGCCTTGCGCCTCAGATGATGTGTGTGGGTGTTGGTGATAGCGTGTACTAGTGCAATTCAGGGAGAAATTCCAGGTGGCTGGTAGATGGGAGGTGTTTAAAGCCGCGCAACTAGATGAGATCACTGAGGGAATGAGTTTAGGCAGAGAGGAAAGTGGGCAGGAAGCATGGAGCTCTTCAGTGCCCAGGCTCAGGAGGTGAAGAGGGAGGAGGAAAAGCAGCAGGGTGTGGTGTCTTTTTCAGAAGCCGAGAGAAGGAAGCATCACCTGCTAAGTGCTGCTGTTGGGTGGAATGGGGAGAGTACTGAGACTCGCTGTGAGATTTCACGTCTGTGGCGAGCAAAGCGGCAAGGGTGGATTTTGATCAGTAGTAACTGTTGCGGTAGGGACGAGACCGCGTGAACCGAATTCTCCTTAGGTCTGTCCAGGGGCGAGTGGGTGTTTTAAAGGGAGATTGAGGGAATGGGGAGGGGAAAGGGGAGGCACTCAGTCGCCTTAGGAAGTGAGACATTACAAAAAACCAGGAAGGGGGGGTTGGTCCATGTGAAACCCACCCGGGGTTGCTGGTTAGCGCTTATCAAAGGTAGGCTGCTACCCTTCCACAGGGCTGTCGGGTGGGGTCTCCCCGTGTTGGCTGCATTCTTTTGGCAGCCTTGAGTTTTCTCAGGCAGGCTCTCTTTAAGGGCGCCAGGGTCATCTCAGGGATAGGGCCTTGAGCTGATAGACACTGCATTAGTGGGCCAGGTGTGAGGCCCTTTGGGAGAGAGGAGCCTGGGTAGAGTTTGGTCACACAGCGCGTCTTTGTCCGCATGGAGTCGTTGTGATCTTGGGAAGAGCAGTTCTGGTGGAGGGGTTGGAGAGAGGAGGGAGGGAAGGAGTTCCAGGCCGTGCAGGCGACTCTACAGGGTTTTACTGCAGAAGGAGGCAGAAATAGGGAGAAGAGCATGTGGGATCGAGAGAGTTTTTATTATTGCCTTGTGGGAAGCTTTAGTTGAGTGAGTAGATGGGAAGCCGGAACCGAGAAGGAGGGACGGTGCTCAGAGTGATGTCCCTGCGCAGGTGGGGCTGGAACCCAGCTCACCAGTGGAGGGTTTGGCCTTGGTCAGAACCTGGCCCGTTTCCATCAGAACAGGAGAGGAGGGCAGGTGGGTAGATGTAAGGAGCTTGCAGTTCCCTTCCCCTTGTTTTGTGATCAGGAATTAAGGTTCTCAGCCAGAAGGGAGAAGACAGTGGAGGTTTGAGAGAGGAGAGGGTCGGCCAGGCAGGTGCAGAGGTGGGGAATGTGGTGGATCCCCTGGTGAGGCTGAAGGGTGATTGGGCCCCGGGGTGCTGAGGGGGTTGAGCTGGAAAGATGGGAGGTGGGCTCGGTGAGTGAGTAGTGACAGGACTTCGAGATTGGCCATTGGAGGGACAGGGAGGGGTGGGTTAGGTACCAAGAGAGCAGAATGTGGAGGCCGTTCGTCTAAGTGGGCAAGTCAGAACTCGGACTAGGCTTGGATCAAAAGGGACAGGAATGAAGTCCCAGGCGGGCTCAGGCGCTAGAATCCCACTCCTGGACTCCTCGGACTGATTTCCTCGAGGGCTGTGGATTGTGAGGGCTTCGCCCTGTGAGTTGGAAGGTGTCCTTCCCTGTGGCCCCCAGGACACATCAGAGGTAACATGCGCTGGGTGAGAGGGGCCATTGGGGGCTGCGGGTGGGATTTTCAGATTTTAAAAGAATTTTTTCCTGTAGGGTCAGTTATTTTTTTTAAGATTCTGTGGGGTTTTTTTTCAGCCCTGGGGACCCGGCAGCCTCAGCCAGTTGGCGCTGAAGCGTCCTGACCTGTGAGTGTCACCCCACCCAGACGGTTAGCCGCCGTGTGTGTGTCTGACCTGGGTCGTCAGTTTTCTGCTGGCGGAAGCATTTGCTCCACTGAACCGGAGCTGGGTATCTTAAAGCTTTTGTAGTAGAAATGACAAGAGTAGAAGGGGGAAAGCCATACTTGTAATTCTCACTTCCTAAAATGTTAATATACTGATGTGTTTCCTTCTAGTTTTTCTCTTTGTGTGTGTGTGTGTGTGTGTGTGTGTGTGTGTGTGTACAATTTTCCTCACAAAATGAGGGTCACGGGGTACACACGTAGATTTGTGCCCCACCATTGCCCTTGACGTTGCGCCATGAGCTCTTACTCCTGTGGCCAGATGTTCTGCGCCGTCCTGCATAGGCCTGCCCCTTTGCACACGGGCATCAGTCGCTTTCCCAGTCCGCAGTCCGCTGTTGTGGGACCGTCAACAGTGTTTTCCGCTCCTCGATGTCAGAGGCGTTAGCAGGCTTTATACGGAGCAGTTGTCCCCCTTGTGTATGAATCTCAGCCGGTGATTATTTCATCAGGAGAGGTTCCTGGAAGTGGAAAGCACTTGATGAATGTTATAAAATTGCCTTAAAGAAAGACTGCACCAATTTCTTCTCCTGTCAGCAGACATGATCCCGGACGGCCTTTTCACCATCCTGTGGCTAACGCTGAATAATACAATTTTAAAAAATGGCGTTTTTAACCTATCAAATTAGCTGGGTGATGTGTGCGTGCAGCTAAAAACCTCCAGCCGTAGCGGCCGAGGGACAGAAAGGATGCCATCAGCCTTCCCCCCTCCCCCGCCAGGCCCCATCCCTGGAGGCCGGCGGTGTCCTCCCTCAGCTCTTTGTGCCGGGATCGCTTGCACACTTCCCGGGAGCGCGAGCGCAGTGCGTGACTCGGGTATCCCAACCGTAGGAGCCATCGGTTGGTGTTCCCCTCTGACAGGGACGCCCCGGTTTCCTCACCCGCGTGCCGCCCTCAACGGCCACACGACGGAACTGAGTTCGTGCGTGTCCTGCACTTAGAACAGGACCTGGTGCCTGGTCAGCTCTCAGTAAAGGGCAGTTTTCAGAATTGACTCTCCTAACTAACCCCCCCCCCCCAACGTGGCCTCCCTCTAGCCACCAAGAACAGGGCCACCTACCGAAGCTGGCAGAGCCTGGGGAGCCTGCTGTTTTGCAGAAAGGCCTGGGAGGTAAAAGAAACCTAAAGGAGGGGTCTTGACCCCCGTGAGGCCCCACCTTCCCCCGGGGCTGCTTTCCTCACCACCGCGCTCTCCCTTTGCTGGCTCGTCCTCTGTTCTGGCCGCACACCAGGAAGCTGCCGCGCACTTGTGGGCCCTGGGTGTGCCGATGCCATAGACACGCGCACGCCGTCCTCACAACCCTGTGAAATAGGGTTACCGCTAAGGGAAAAAAAGGAAGGAAAACCAATACAGGGGCATTGTGTTGCTAAATTTACTACAAATAATTGAGAGAGGTGTGAGGTTTTTTGTTTTTTGTTTTTTTTAATCTTCCCGTGTTTTAACGAATTCACAGCGTTGTGTGACCGTCACCGCAACCTCGTGTCAGAACATTTTCCTTCTCCCAGGAGAGACCCCGGACCTATGAGCCCCTCCTGCCCCTTCCTCCGCCAGCCCTGAGCACCCACGGAGCTATGTTCCCGCTCTGTGCGGACTTGTCCTGGACACCGCGTGTAGACGAGCTTGTACCGTGTGCGGTAACCCGCGACTGGCCCCTCTCCCGCGGCAGGACGGGGCTGAGGCGCCCGGTCAGTGCCGTCCATTGTGAGGGCGTCCCCACGTCTTGTTCCCTGTTCAGCAGTTGCTGGATGCGTAGGTTTTTTCACCTTTTGGATACTATGACGAATGCTGCTGGGAACGTTAGTGTTGGAATTTTTACGTGGACGTGTTCATTTTCTTTGGTAGGTATCTGCATGTGGAGCTGTTGGGACCCATGGTAACGTGTTGAACTTTTTTTTTTAAAGTCGGGCTTGAATTTATAACCCTGAGGTCAAGAGTCACATGCTCTACTGACTGCCAGCCAGGTGCCCCGACACGTTTAACTTTTTGAGGAACCACCAGGCTGTTGTACAGAGTGGCTGCACCATTTTATATCCCACCAGCGGTGCATAAGGGTTCCAAGTTTTCAGGCATCACCAGTATTTGTTGTTGGAGCCAACCTAGGAATGTGAAGTGGGGTCATTTGATTTACATTTCCCTAACAATGGATGGTGTTGAGCATCTTTTCCTGTCCTCATTGGCCACTTGTGTGTTGTTTGGGGGGTAATCCGAATTCAAATCCTTTGTCCGTTTTTTCACCGAGTTTGTCTTTTTTATTGGGTTGTAAGAATTCTTCACACATGGTGGATACAAGACTCTTGTCAGTTACATGACCTGCAAGTATTTTTCCATTTCTTGATGTTGTCTTTGTACTTCTTTGCTCGAATTATTTGCAGCACAAAAATTTTTAATTTTGAGAGGTCCACCATTCATTTTTTTTCTTTAGCTGTGTGGGTTTTTTTTGTTTTTTGTGGGTTTTTTTGGTGTCCTGTGTAAGAAACTGTTGCCTAATCCAGGGTCATAAAGATGTACCCCTGTGTTTTAGCTCTTACACTTAGGTTTGTCATCCATTTTGAGTTAATTTTTGTGTTTGGTGTGAGGTAGGGCTCTCAGTTCATTGTTTTGCATGTGGAAGTTCAGGTGTCCTGGCACCTTTTGTTGAAAAGACTGTTCTTTTCCATTAAATGGTTTAGGCGCCTTTGTTGAAAATCACTGACCGTGAATGTAAGGAAATGTCTTCTATACCCAGCATCCGTTGTCTCAAAGTCATGAGACATACCATCTCTCAGAACTATTAAAAGAAACCTTTTTATAACATGGAAAAGTCTTTCTCCCTTTTTAGCAAATAGACTTAGTGATTACACTTTTTAATGATAACTTACAGAAGGAATAAAGATTTAACTTAACTTTTGTGGTGACTGGTGTGTAAATATTTGCTAAACTTTTCTTATTTCCCCAACAAGGTAATTGGCTGATGGAGTCCTTTGTCTTTTCAAAGCCCCTGTGTCAACAGTCTCTTGTTCTTTCACGATTTCTTATTATACTGCTAATTGAAATTTGTAGCCTCTGGCTTTGAATACTTTTTTTTAGATAAGGCTTAATTAAAGACTGTGGAGCTTGGAATTTTTCTGATTCCACAACAATGATACTCTTTCAATATGCTATAGCTGATCGTAGCCCCAATTGGGGCAGAAGGAGCCCTCCATGCTGTCTCTGTGTCCTCTGGAACGTGGCCCTATGTTCCTTGACTATCTCCTGCGTTTCAGCACAGCTTGATAACCCAGGTTCTCCTTGCACTTTCCTTGCTCTGCAAAGGTTCCCAGACCGGGAGTCTAAGGAGCTCCCCTCCCCGCTTCCTTTTTCATAGAGGATGGTGTTGAGAACCAAAATCTGGGCTCTCCGTGTACTCTGTTTCTAGGCCTTTTCCACTGTGATCACCCTTTATGGTCACCTTTCCCGTAATGCTTTCCCTCTCTGTTTGGTTGCAGGTTACAGTTATGTCTCATGTGTCCTGTGTTTGTGTCCCCCCATAAGCCTCTTGGACTGCGAGGTCTAGCCTGGAGCAGCTCCTAGCACATGGTTGGCACTCTGCAGGTGGTGACAGAGTGACTGGCAAGTGCTGATGTACGTGGGTGGATTGCTTGGTGGCGGGGTGTGCGTGTTTCATTCCACCAGCTGCCCCCTTGATGTAATTTTCCCCTTTTGCCCCCATGAAAACGGTTTTGCTTTGGGGGAAATCTACATCTCAGTAGCGTGTTCCTGGGGAGCCCACGTTCTCAGAACGCATCTAGCCTTCGCTCGCCTTCAGGGGGCCATCGCCCTCCATCTGCCGTCCCTGCCCGCAGGCCCTTTAGGGGGTCCGGAGGCCCGGCTTTTGCACCTTTGCACCTGCCTTTTGCACCTTTGCACCTGCCGTACCTTCTTCATCCGCACGCACCACTCCCCTCCCCCGCCTCCCCCTCCCCCTCCCCAGCCCTGCCCTTTACCGGCTTTCTCCCAGAGGCCTCCTGCCTGTACGTCACCTGCACTCGCTTCTGTCCTACCTTCCCGGTAGCGTTCATCCCCACGTAAAAGTATTTTCTCACCTGCACGATAGATCTCTCTTGCCCACCACAAGGGAAGCTTCACGAGGTCAAGGCTCTTGCGTGCCATGCGGTTCGCTCTGTGTTTGGCACCCCGCACAGTGCCTGGCACAGAGTTGGTGCTCACAAAGTATTTGTTGAACTTCTGTTGCTAGAGCTGGTGTTCAGAGAACTACATTGGGTTTCTGTCCCTTTTCCCGTATACACAGCCTTGAACCGCAGGTCTGAAGGTAAATTTTTAAAAAGACGTAGACATAAATATACAATATGTACGTGTATAATTTACATGTGCCTGTAAGATCTGGAACATGGAGAATGTTAACTGGGAGTTAGTTGAGCATGAAAAAACGAAATACATTTTTATAGTTTGTTAGAACGAAAGCTGATATTAGTAGACCTTGTAAATACAGTTTGAAAGGACTGGCGTTAAAAAACACTCCAAGGTCTCCCCTCCCACATACCCCCTCGCAGGAAACCTCTCGGAGGTCCCAGCAGCCACCGGCAGTGCCCCTCAGGGGAGGGCTCTCCCTGACCTGTCGGCCTTCAACCATTTCTGTTCCCTGTGGCACGATCCCATGAAGGATGTGGGTTTTAGGGTTCCCGGGCTTTTCCTGGAGCTCTGCACACCACTGTGCTGGAGAAAGCACACCTGTCAGATGCCTCTCACACCGTGTCCTGCCTTATATGCGGCCCGGGTGGTGCTGCTTCTACAAGTCGAGGGGCCCGGCCCGGGCCCATCACCGTGACCGAATGCCCTAGCCACGGCGGCGACGGTCGCCTGCAACATCCCCAGATCATGGGCGGTTTGCCTAGGGGATTTGACCTTTCCCCTAACTCGTGTAGATTTTCCATATTTTCTTTCTTTCTTTTAAATTTTGCTTATTTTGAGAGAGAGCAGAGGAGAGGGGCAGGGTTAGAGGGAGACAGAGAATCCCAAGCAGCCTCCGTGCTGTCAGCCCAGAGCCTGAGTGGGGCTTGAACTCCCGAACCGCCAGATCGTGACCTGAGCCAGATGCTTAACCCACTGAGCCCCCCCAGGCGCCCCTGCCTTTGTTTGAACTTTTATAGCGGGAGAGCGCTCTTCCCCTCGGTCACAAATGTGATGTGGCCCAGGACCTCTCGTCACGCACTTAGCAGTTTACCTTCTCTGCTGCAGGATGGCAAAACGGAAGAGAAAAATTACCGAAATGACAGAGAAAAAGAACAAAAAACTGAAGAAGGCGTCAGCGAAGGAGATGCCACCCGCGGCCACACCGGGCACCGGGGAAGCGCACGCCGAGGTGGGCGCACGCGGGGTCCCAGTCCAGAGGGAGGGCGCAGCGAGGGCGGGATGGGTTACAAGCCTTCGCGCTGCGGGGCTTCTGGGAGCGGCTGTAAGACAAGTAAGAGGGTGGGTGAACTTCAGGTTCGAATGCCGCGACCGCCTTTCCTTGGGCACAGCGTCCACCGACCGCCGTTGGGGTGCCGTGCTGTCGGGGGCACTTGTGTCTGAGACGGGAGGCGGCGGGACAGCACGGGCTGCGCTCTCGGGAATGGGTGGTGTGCCGTGCGCGCAGTGACGCGTGGAGCGTGGCCGGGAGTCTGTCCTGAGGAATTCAGATCTTGGGGCATCTGAGGGGCTCAGTCACTTGAGTGTCTGACTTTGGCTGCGGTCATGATCTCACAGTTTGGGAGTTCAAGCTCCACGTCAGGCTCGGCTGACAGTGCAAAGCCTGCTTGGGATTTTCTCTGTCCCTCTGTCTCTGCTCCACCGCGCCCACCCCCCCCCCCCACCTTGCACACGCATGCTCGCTCACGCTCTCTCTCAAAAATAAGTAAAAATAAACATTAAAAAAGAATTCAGATCACAACATACAAATGCTGATATTGAATGGGACAGAAGTCTGTTACAAAAATACATGCACTTAAATTTGGTTCCTGGTCTGAGCGTTAACGTTTTTCTTGATTGAGCTGTCTTTACAATTCCTAGGATGCGGTTGATGGAAACAGTGTAGGGTGTCACAGATTCTCCCAGATTGCACATGAAGTAGAACGTGATTAGGCGCGTATCCCGTGGTGACGTGTGCATCTGTGGGCGGGCGCTGCTCTCTTCGGAGGGGACGGGATTTCCTGTGGGTCCACGCCTGCCTGGAAGCACCGAGAAGCTCGTTCACACCGGTGAACGTGGGTGGAAGCATCGTCTGGGCAGCGTCGCTTAATTCCTTAAAGTCGGAGACCGTTCCTGTGATTTGGGGGCACGTTTGGTCCCAATGTGTTGTCAGAGATCGGCCATTAGATGACAACTTGACGAGGTCCTTCTCCAGTCCTTGTGGAGGAAGAACTGGAAACCGTCTGACTCGGTCGGGGATGCGTCTCTGGCCAGTCGCTGTTGTTGTTTGTGGCACCTGTGATTCAGACCTGCCTCCACTTACGAGAGCCCTGTGGGCTCTTCTGCCCTCAGAAGCGTCCCCAGCAGGTTTCAGGGTGACAGGTGGCTTTTCTCTCATAAGATGGGGAAAGGACCGTGGTGCAGGGGGAGGAAGAGAGGAGGCCCTCATGACAACGCCGACTCCTGACCGCAGGCCATTCTGGCCTTTTCTGTGAGCAGTTTCGGCGCGAGTACACATGGAGCACACGTGGCGTTAGGGCCCTGGGAGCGCGCTCCTGAGACCACCCGAGCTGTAGACGCCTGGGCGAGTCTCTGTGTCCCTCAGGGGGTGTGCACCCAGTTCGATGACTCACTGGTCCGAATCACTTGAGGCCTCCATCCACCGAGGCATCTCTGTGCTTTTTTGCCAGCTGGCTCCCAGGCCCCCGCCTAGTCCCTGGCGATTTATTTTTGATAGAGATAGAGCACAGGTAGGGGAGGGGCAGAGAGACAGAGACAGAATCCGAAGCAGGCTCCAGGCTCCCAGCTGTCGGCACAGAGCCCGACGCGGGGCTCGAACTCACAGACCGCGCGATCGTGACCTGAGCCACCCAGGTGCCCCTCCTCCGTTTTTTTTTAAACTCCATCCTATCACCTTGGTGATTTTAAGTTTTGTTTAAAACTTGCAGCTTTCCTTTCGGAGTGGCCTGCTTGCCGGCTGCTAGCCCGGGGCAGGCCCCGCAGAACAGGGCGGGTTGACAGTAGCCGTGCGCACAGGTTGGGATTTCTGCCTAACCTCGGGGGGACCTTCTTTCTGCTGAGTTCAGGTCATCTTTAAAAGTGTGTGATTGTTTTTTGTTATGAAAGCACACGTTGGTTAAAGTAGATTTGGAAGACGGAAGAGAAGCTTCTGGTTTCTCTTTTGAGGCCTACAGTTTTGTCGGGGTCTGTGGCGTAGTGGACAGAGTTGCTGCTAGAGTCCCGTGCGCTTCCGCTTGGTTTTCGGTCCCCGGGGTGTTGACCTGGTGGCAGGCCGGCCCGGCTGAGGAGCAGGAAGCGGTGCGTGGGAACGCGGGGCCCGGCCACCAGGGGTCGCCGCCCCTCCGCCTGCAGGCGGCCCGCAGTCCTCTCCCGGGAGGAGCTCCGGCCTAGCGCGGTTACGGGGCGGGAGCACTCGTAGGGGGAGTTCTCTGAGGTGCGGCGCTCGTGGGCTTGTGTCCCAAAGACCCCTTCTTACATTGCCGGGCCGGTCTCCCAGGGAGGGGCTCTTCCAGGCGGACATACCTTGGGCTGCGCTAATAAGAGGATTTCTTCACTCTGCTTTTCGTGGGAAACTATGGAAAAGCCACGTCAGGCTCATTTTTAAGGAAAGCACATGGAACACTGCACCTAATTTTGAGGCGGGCGGGTGGACCAGGCCTGGAGAGCACATCCCATTCCCCTGGGAGCTCGTGGAAAAGTACTGTGCTCTCCCCCCCCCCCCCCCCCCCCCCCCCGCCCTGGCTGCAGGATCAAGCCCCAGAATCCATCTGCATGAGGAACAGAGAAGCCTCTGTCCCCACTTGGACCAGTGTGCCGTCCTCCCGGGACCGGCCGTCTGGATAGGCCCGTGGGAGCCCGTGTGGCCACTTCCCACAGCACAAGCGCCCTGAGCCAGCGCCAGGAGGGCCAAAGTTTCCCCAGGGCTGGCCCTCCGTGGCCCCGGGGCAGCCTCCTCAGAGCCGTGCTTCCTGCTGGGAGGGGAGCCTTGGCACACCCAGCGGACTCCTCTCTGGCCCTCTTTTGTGCGGCCCCGGGCGCTCAGAACCTCCCTTCTTTGCGCATCTCACCAGCCAGTTAGTTAGCCTGCCGAGGCCCTCGCCGCCGGAGGCCGGGAGAGGGTGTCTGTGACGCCCCCGGCACGGGCCGAGCCCTGCCAGTGCCTCCCTCAGCGCCCTGGATATGGTTCTGGCCGGCCGGCCGGCCGCGGGCCTCACTGGAGACCTGCCGCCCACACCACGCCCTCTCCCGCCGTCCTGCTGCGTGAGGGACGCGGGAAGTCGCGGTCCATGGGCCCGTCCTCTGCACCAGGGAGTCTCTGCCTGCTTCACGGTTTCTTGAAACCCTCCCGCGAGCCTGGGCGTCGGGCCGTACAGGCCCGCCTTCAAGCTGCTGGGCCCCCTCCTTTGAGAGGGTGGCGAGGGTTAAATCTTAGACAGCAGGCGTGTCCCGAGAGGTTGCCGACCCGTCATCAGTCATCAGTTGGGAGTGGAAGGGGCAGAAGCCCAGGGGTTGGTCCCGAGGGTCTCCCCACCACCGCCGAGGAGATAGTCCACCGTTCGGTTTTGTCCTGGACAGCGAGCCCCACGACAGGGAGACATCACGCGGCTGCCCCGCTCACGGGCCAGTCAGGCCCCTGCAAGCCTCGGTGGGCACCCGGCAGGGGCGCTGCGGTGCCCACGCCCTTGGTTGCCTGGAGGCGGAGGCGTGGTTGGCAGTGAGCAGGGCCCTCCTCCCCCGTCTCTTGGGTGAGAACCCCTGCGTTTGCACGAGACCGTCCCGATCACAGCGGAGTCCTCAGGCCCAGCGGCCCCGGGTGCCCGGCCCGGGTGTGGCCCGTCCTGGTCTCACACACGAGTTGACCGGAGAGGCGGCCGCTTGCCCAGTCGCTCAGCTCTCAGCTGGCTGGGACAGAGGAGGGACTCCCACTTGGGCCTCCTGTGTCTGCTTCCCTTTCGGAGCACCCGAGGAAGACAGGGACCCACGGGGTGCCTGGCCTCACTCCTTAGTGTAACTGGGCTGAGGGCTGCCGGCCGGCGGGCGGCTCAGCCGTGTGCGGGGGTGGCGAGGCCCAGCACCGTCTAAGGAATAACGCGGCTCCTTTGGGGCACCCATTTCTGCACTGCTGTCAACGCGGGTGTTGTGTCGGGAGAAGGACCCCGGATTTGTCCGGCAGACCACCCCACGCTGGGAGTGAATGCGTTCCTGGAGCCTAGAGGGCACGGTGGCAATAAGCAAGCACTTTTCTTCTTGCAGAATGTGACGTGCCGTGCGTAAGCTGGGTGGCTCCACAGTTCCCCATGCCACCCCACGTGCTCTGTGTGTTTTCACGGGCCCGACTGGAGCGTGGCCGGTGACAGTGGGGCTGAGAGAGGCTGGGCCCCGCACCGCCACACCCTCAGCGGCCGTGGAGTGGAGTGTCGCCTGTCTGGAAGGGAGACGCCTGCTCCGTACGGGACCACCCTCTTCTCTCGTTTGTGATCTCGAAATCGGGATAGGAATTACGTGGGTGTCAAGCCGGCGAACGCTTCCGAAAACCGTCACGCGAGGTTGTGAACTCCGCGGCCTTGAGAATTTGCTCAGAACCAGAGTACTTCTTCCTAATGGTGTTTTGCCTCAAGAAAATACGCGGGTCTGGCAGTGGAGTTTTGGTTGTGAAAGTAGCAGCTGAGGGGTTGCCGATCTTTACAGGCAGCTCCCTGGGAGCCTGAATTCCCCTGTTGCGTTGTCTTTGTTTTCTCCTTCGTGACTACGGAACGCGGACTTGTCAGCCAGTTAGTTATAAAGTGATGGCCGTGCAGGGCTGGGGGAGTTGGAGAAAAGGGACCCAGAGAAATTCCCTGATAGCCCTGAGGCTCCCGGTGAGGTGTAGGGGACCGAAGTCCCCCTCGTCCTGTTGTGGTGACCTCTGCTGCCTCCTGAGGGCTTTCCTTTTCACTGCCCAGTAATGTCCCACCCACCGCACGTCCCACGTGTTTGTTTCTCCGTTCCCTGGTCTTTGGGCTTTTAGCTCGTTTCCACTTTGGGGCTATGGGGAGTATGCTGTGACTGTATGCGAGGTTTTCTGTTTTCCTTTCTCTTGGGTAAATTCTCAGGACTCAGATGGACCACAGTGTAAGTGTATGTTTACTTTTTTATTTTTTTTTAAGAGAGCGTGAGTGGGGGGAGGGGCAGAGAGAACGGGAGAGAGAATCTTAAGCAGGCGCCACGCTCAGCACTGGGCCCCGCACAGGTCTCGATCTCACAACCCTGATGGCCTGACTGGTGCCAAAATCAAGAGTCGGTCGCTCAGCCACCTGAGCCACCAGGCACCCCGTGTGTTTACGTGTGCTAGGAGCTGCCAGGCCGTCTTCCACGCCGGCACGTGGGGGCGCTGGTGCTCTGTGTGTTTGTCAGCACTTGCTGTTGTCGGTATTTTTCATTTTGGCTGCTCTCGGGAACGTGGTTGTGTCTTCCTGTGTGCGTGGTTTTCACAAGCAGGTGCTTGAGGTGTAACTGACGTGGGGGAAACCACCCGCATTGAAATAATTTCTGGTAGTTTCTGCCCCGGTCGCTGACGGGCGTGAGCATCTGGCAAGCCTTGTTTCTGTGCGTAAGGTCCCGTTGGTGAAGTGCTCGCACAGCTCTCTTCCCGCTCTTAGTGGCAGGTTTTCTTACGGTGGAGTGTTGAGAGTTTGTTACCTATTTAAGATGTAGGTGTTTTATCCGATTTCCGTTTTGAAGTGCATTCTCTCCTGATCCGTGGGTCCCCTTCTCATTTGCCAGCAGTGGCTTTTGAAGAGCAGGAGTTCTGACTTCTGATAAAGTCTGACTTACCTGTTTTTCTTGTACGGTTGTACTTTGGTTGTACTTTCTGTTAACACGTCGTCAGGGGCGTGTCCGGAGATGCTTCCAAGTCCGCAAGTGTGGATCTTCGTGGATCTTCCGAAATGTTAGGATTTCCCCGGGTGGGGCGGTGGCATGTCTCACAGCCGCCCTCTTAACGGTCAGTTAACCTCGTTTCCCACGTGGATGCGCCTGCCCGGCACCGGAGTGCCGTTGTGCACGTATGCGACCTCTTCTCTGGGCCCCCAGGGGCCAGAGTGGCGGTGGGACGGCGTGTGGCCAGTGCCAGGGAAGAGACGTCCGGGCCCGAGGCCGGCGCTGGCGTCTGCCTCCCCTGTGTGCCCTTCTGCAGCCTGTTTTATTGGTGTTGTCCTGGTCAGCAGTGGGACTGAGACGTTTTTCAGTCACTTATGGAGCGTCTTTGTCCTGTGAGTGTCCTCACCACATCTTTCTCCTCTTTTCCTGGTGCTCTGGTTGCCTTTTTGTGCACGTTTTACACGTGCTTTGTCCCAGTTTGACTTTGATGACGACATTCTCCGTGCGTGCAGGCAGATGTCAGTCCTCATCCCAGAGATAATGGCCGCCTTCTCCCTCCCACCATCACTTACGAGCATTTTCTCTTCTGTATTTTCCTCTCAGCTGGGCTGCACAGCAGTCCATAAACGTGTTATATTTAACTTGCTTGTCACCGCACTGCTCCCTTCCTCAGGTTTTATAGGCGTGTTTTAATATTGAGTAGAGTAAGTACCTCCAGTTGTCATGTGGACCCTGTTTTTGGATGTTTTCACCTAGTTTCTTATTTGTACGAGGTTTGGAATCAGCTTGCATGTTTCATGAAAAGTCTTTTGGGGCGCCTGGGTGGCTCAGTCGGTTAAGCGTCCGACTTCGGCTCAGGTCATGATCTCACGGTGTGTGAGTTCGAGTCCCACTCGGGCTCTGTGCTGTCAGTCCAGAGCCTGGAGCCTGCTTCAGATTATTCTGTGTCTCCCTCTCTCTCTGCCCTTCCCCCGCTCACACTCTGTCTCTCTCTATCAAAAAAAATGAATAAACGTTAAAATATTTAAAAAAAAAAAGAAAAGTCTTTTGTGCTTTTTTGAGGTTGTTTTTATGTCATTCAGACGATCATGCTTCTCTCCTAGGAGATTTGCGTGTCTGGCCAGGAGTAAGTGACCTGGGTAGGGTCCCTGTGGCAAGCACAGGGCAGATCCCATCGGTCTGTCTTTCCCTGTCACACGATATCAAAATACACAAACTACAACTCAGGAATGGAGTCTGGGCCCCCGCAGAGGACACTCCCAGGCCTCCTGGGCCCCGCTCTGACCGTCTCCGCCCGGCCACACGGTATGCCCTCTTCTCCGTCCGGGCAGAGGCTGTCTGTCCCACCTTCCTTTCAGAAATTGACCTTTCTGGCCTGACCAAGCTTTTCGTTTTCTTCTACCCACTATGTCCTCACACTCTGCATGGTGAGCCTTCACCTAACTGTTCTGTAACCAGTCAAACCCAGCAGCAGCTCATGGGGATCAAACTGGGACGTGAACTTGTTGAGCAAGTAGGTATTAAACACTGGTTTTTGTGTTGCTATGGGAAGAAGTTTTATTTTAACGTTGAATTAACTTAGGTGTTTTCATATATAGTAGGTCATAGGAGCGTTCATGGTTATGTATTTTTTTCAACTGATTCTAATAATTTGCGGCAAGAATTCTTCAGTTTTATAAAGGAAGGTGAATCAGGCAAGATGATCTTTTCTTTTTTTTTTATTATGGGGGTTGGGGTAGAGTTTAGACGGCTTTAGGACGATGGCCTCCTCTTTGTCGTTACCTGCACTGGCTTTTCTCACATATAACTTGCAGTAAAACAACAGCAGGTGTGTCAAATTGTACGTGTTTGAGACAGAGCCATGGTTAAGTCACCGTGTCACTTAGCGTCTGGGTTTACAGCCAGCGGTAGCTGTTGGGGTGGAAAAATCACACAGAACGTGAGAAAACCCAATGATGGACGAGTTGTGACCTTGGAAGTAGGGAGTGTCTCTCGCCGACTTCCTCCCATTTGCGTTAAGAGGCGAACGGCGATTGGATTGGCACCAGAGGGCAACCTGGCACAGGCCGGATCTCGGCTTGGGTGTTTCCATACAAACAGAAAGGACCTGTGTCTGCGGCTGTTTTCGTCTCAGTACACGCGTGCGGAGCACTGGGTGAAATTTAACGTCTGTACATGATTAAAAACAATCTCTCAGGGGCGCCTGGGTGGCCTAGTCGGTTGAAAATCTGACTTTGGCTTAGGTCATGATCTCGCGGTTGTCGAGTTTGAGCCCCACATTGGGCTCGCTGCTGTCGGTCAGAGCCCGCTTCAGATCCTCTGTCTGTCTGTCTGTCTGTCTGTCTCTCTCTCTCTCTCTCTCTGCCCCTCCCCCACTTGCGCTCTCTCTCAAAAAAAAACCCAAAAAACAATCTCATTCCCCCCGCCCCCCCCCAGAAGTACACTCTCCCCCTTAAGAAAACAATAATATTATAAAACCAGACACATCTTTTTAGCTCTTACTTCTCTCAAAAGGTGAGAATGTCTCAAGAAACCAGAGACTTTAGGAGCACCGGGCTGGCCCAGAGTGTGCGACTCTTGACCTCAGTCAGGGTTCTGAGTTCAGGTGCACGTTGGGCGTGGAACCTGCTTCATTAAAAAAAACAAAACAAAGCAAAACAGAGACTTGGAAGTTCTTCACCGGAATCTTAGCTTTCACACTCCGCGGCTGGTGGAGGACGCCATTTTATACGTTCACACGCACAGAGCACACTCGTAGAGCACACTCACGTAGAGCACACTCCCACGCGCCGAGCACACGAGGCCCACGCGGAGGCCGTGCGGGGCTCTCCGGCAGAAGGGCGCTCCGGAACGGTGGAGAGGCTGAGGATGCCCGGGATGGCTCTCTGCCGCTGGGCTCTCCACCTCGCCGGGGGTGGGGGTGAGGGGGGGCGGGGGAGGGCCCTGGCCTCCGAGCCCGTCCCCTCAGCCCGGGAGGTGGCCAGAGCCGAAGCCCCTGACTTCCGGGCACCGGCGGGTGGCCTCGGGACAGAGCGGCCCCCGTGTCCTGCGATGTCTCTGGGGACTAGCTTCTGGGTACCGCTCGGTTTGGGTCTGCAGATGCCCTGTTTCGTCAGTTCTTTGATGCTTTATGAAAATGGTCATTTTTTGGTCTCTCGGTCAGTGTTTTTGGTCGCCATCCTTTCCCCACCTGGCCAGAGAGTGGGTCTGAGGCAGATCAGGGCTTGGCAGATCTCTCCTTTCGGGCCAGCGTTGTGGGCCGTGTGGTCTCCGTCGCTGCTCAGGCTGCCCGTGTGGGGCAGAAGCACACAGACGGCACGTAAAGAAATGGCCACGTGCAAATGCGGTGTACTTACCCCGATAGGCGGGCACAGGGGACTCGGCCCAGAGCGCACATCCCCCTGCTGCGAGGCGTCCAGCCCGCCGGTGCTGGCCTCTGGAGCAGTGCTTCCTGACAGGGGTCTTCCTGCCCCAAGTTCCTGGGTCTCCACGGTATGAAAGGAAGCCCGGGGATTGTACTTTGGGTAAAGGGTAGCCCGTATCTGGGGCCCTGGGAGGCTTGGCAGGCCTCTGGGTTTGTCCTGGGGACCGATGACGGCCCTGTGTCATTGCTGCGGGGGAAAGGTTGCCGTGGACACCGCCACACGGAGGGCTAATTAGGAAAACAATACGGCATCTGTGACCGGCAGGAGGACGTTCGGTTTGAAATATAAAATTAGTATCTATGTAGACGGGAAGTTGGACCACCGAGAGAGTGGTCCTAACGTGCCACTTCCTGAGCGCGGGCACTCGCGTTCTCTTCTGGACGCAAGCCCCGGCGGTCCAGGGTGCAAGCGTGGGGCCCTTTGGCCACCTGAGGGGCTCCTCTGTCCTGTGTGGGTGTGGAGGCCGCTGCCGGAGCTGGCTGCAGCTTGCTGGAGAAGCAGATACACATCCGCGGAGCACGGAAGCCGTGACTGGAAACCGCACGAGGAAGCTCGCCGGACGGTTCCAGAGGCTGCGGGTGACGCAGAGGACAAAACCTTCTGCGGGCGTCCTAGGGGGCATCTGGGTTCTCCCCTGCTCAGCCGCCACGGGACGGTTGGGGGGCCCGGGGGCCTGAGGCCCGTTTTAAGGAGCTGACCTCAGGGTGGTGCGGCTCGTTGTGCGGCGAGTCCCCGACGCTGCCTGTAAGCGCTGGAGGGGCTTTCCGGTGTCACAGCGGGCCGTGTACCGTGCACGCACGCTCCCTCCTGCTCTCTGTCACACCCGGGAACAGGGGCCGAAAGCACAGGGAGGTAGATGTTGGCCTCGATGGGGCGGTCCCTGACAAAGTCAGCCATCTAATAAACGGGCGAGTTCACCTGTCCTTGGGCAAGTCCAGCCGAGACAGGGTGGACGTTTAGGGGTCACGCTGGGAGGCTTCCTCCGGGAGGGAGCTGGAAGTGGTGCCCTGTGAGGCCCTTCTAGTGCTCTGGGCCCATTCCACCCGCTCTGTGTCCCCTGGAGCCAGGCGGTCCCTTAGCAACCTCTGATGATACCACGGGACCTTCTCCACGCGACGGGACGGGCCTTCTCCCAGCCACTGCCGAGCGTCCGTGCTCGTGCTTGCGGGTGTGCTCCTGTGTGTACATTCCTGCGTGCGCTCGAGTGCTGGCGTGTGTGTGTGTGTGTGCGTGCACCCGTGCGTGTGCCTGCGTCTGAGTGCAGTTCTGTCACAGCTCGGATCGCTGTAGCCGCCAGCGCGGTCAAGGCTTAGAAGTGCTGTGTCGCTACACGGCTCCCTTGGGCCCTACCGTTCTAACCACTCACCCCCTGAGTGAAGGACGTTTGGGTCGTTTCCAGATCGTGGCTTTTAGGGGTAAAGCTTCTGTGAACACCCACGAGCAGCGGCGCTCGCTTCTGCGGGGAGACGCCCGGAGCATGGCCGCGGGCCGGGCCGGCTGGTGGGGCACGGTTTTTGAGGCCCGCCAGGCGTCCCGAACGCGCGGCTCTCCTCCCTTCTGCTCCCGCCGTCACCGTGCGCGAGGTGAGCTCCTCAGCACGCTCACCAGCGTTCGGTGTTTCTGGTCGTTATTTCAGTCGTTCTGATGTCTGTGCTCACATTTCAAAGAGGACAGCCAGAGCGCCCTGGGAATTAACTTCCTGCTCGGGGATTGGCGACACACGCTCCTGGCTTGGAAACCGCCGTGGGCTGGTATTGCGTATTGCCCCGGCCTCGTGGTGGCGCCGCCCTGGTGGGCCCAGCTGTGATGTGCCCTTGTCTGCCCTGCCCGCGTGCGACATCCTTTTTCTCCAGGGGCTTTTGAGTGGTGGTCTTCACCGGGCAGCGCTCAGAGTTGGCTGGCACGGGTCCGCGGTCTGTTAGGCCGGCCTCGGTGTGCCCCACGGTCTCCACGGTGGAGACACGGTTTCTCCAATCACTTGTCACATCTGGAGAATTGCAGAAAACCTAGAAGCTGATCAGCTTCTCTGCTGCCGTGGAGACCTGGCAATTGTCATTCTGGGCCAGAGAAAACAGGCTCCCCGCCCCCACCCCCCCCCCCACCCCCGCCAGCCCTGCCGTCCACCGGCCATAGCTAATGCCCTCACTGCTGCGGGCCGTCAGCCCGGGAGATGTGTGTGACTTTGCCTCCTTGTGCTCAGCAGAGAGCAACTCGGCAAAGTGGAATTTTAAAAAAGCAACGTTTGTTGTTTTTCCTGAGTTATACGTGGCCAATGTGAAAAAGAAAGAAGGAGAAACTACAGAAAAGCACATGGAAGGAATCAGGCTGATAACCTCGCGGTGAACGTCGCGGACATGTTCTCCATGTTTTCGCGGTGGGTGTACTTTATTTAACATATACGAGAGTACCCACGTCGGCTCTGGGTACTAGGGTTTCCGTGTTTTCTGGTACGACCAAGAAGAGGGTAGCTCGTGGTTGCTTTCATTTCAGCTTCTTTGATCACGACCGCAAACGGTCGTTCTCCATGTACATGTTGGTCATTTGTTCCTGCAGCTTCTAGATTTTTTACCAGGTCTGTTTGCAAAGTTGACCTTCTCTGTATTGATTTGAAAACACTGCTCATGCTAAGGGCTCTTCATCTTTTTTTTTTTTTTTTTTTTAAGAAAGAGAGGCAGGGAGAGAGGGAGATCGAGAATCCCAAGCAGGCTGCACACTGACAGCACAGAGCCCGACATGGGGCTCATCTCACAAACCATGATCACGATCCGAGCCGAAATCGAGTCGGATGCTTAACCAGCTGAGGCACCCAGGATCCCCCTTTCATCTTTCTTTTACGTGTCAGGTAGTTTTCCAGTCACGTTACTCTTGTTTATGGCTTTTGCCCTAAGCAGACAGCCCCTCTGCCTCTCCCAGCCTGCAGGAGCTTCCTGCCGCTTCTGGGCCCTGCACCGGCCTCCCTGGCGAAGGCCTCGCTGCCTCCCCACACCCCGTCTTGTCCCGTGCCCCCTCGGGGTTCCTTTTCTCCAGCCGTTAGAGAAAGACGAGGGTCGAGCAGCGAGGCATCGCCGGCTGCCTCAGAAAGCCAGGGGCCTCCCGTTCGAGGGCTGGCTTCTCAGCCTCTGCCATACTTGGACCGGCTCTGCCCCCTTGGCTGGGGGAGGCCCTGGGTTTTGACGGCCGTGTTTAGCTTTCACTGGTGAAGTGGGTCCTTCTACGTCTAGTGTCTCCAAAGGCAGATCCCAGGGAAGCTGAGAGTGGTTGCCTGGGGGTTACCAGCACGCGTCCTCATGGGTGAAGTCCCCCCACCGACCAAGTACTTGGCCCCACTGAGCCTGTCTCCTGTTGTCTAGGAGCGCCTGGCAGCCCTCTGGCCCTGGCTGGGCCGCACTGTGTTGTTGCCCGCCTACAGTCCCTCAGCCCCGCGGGATGGGCTCGGGTGTGGCTCCCGCACCATGCGGTGCTGGGGCCTGAGTCATTCTCTGTGGGGAGTGGGTGCATGTGGTTCGGGTCCCCTCAGACGAAGGTGAGGAGGGAAGAGGTTGCCTGGTGGACAGAAGGGAGTCTTTGCTGGCTGTGCGCCCGGTTAAGTGCCGGACCCTGAGACGTCGCTACAGACGGGAGCCCAGAAGCCAGAGCCAAGTTAGGGCCTGGTTGGGGGAAAGGCCGTGGCCCTCAGCCCTGGTCCAGGCTCTGACACTGCCCCCAGAACAACCGTGGCACGTTAGTTAACTACTGCCAGTTGTCATGCCCGAGAGCTCACTGTGCTCGAGGGAGGCCGTAGGCTGCATGGTGACCTGGGGGTCAGGTGGCATGGGGGCTGTGACCCCTAGGAGAGTGAGCTTGGCTCGGTAGCCGTGTGGGAGTCACCAGAAAAGGGCTCTGTGCCATAGGTGACCTGGAGCCTGTCAGGTCGTCAGCCTGTCGTGAAATTTTAGGTCACGCACGTGCGTAGAGCCCTTGCCAGTCTGGTGGACTGGCTGACGTGAGAAACACCCTGTCCCGCTTCAGGCGCGTGAGCGTGTGGAAGAAGCGTGACGGCAGAACCGTGTGGCGTAGCTGAAAGCGAGCCACGAGTGAGAGATACAGAAGCTCGAGGCCAGACTGGTGAGCGAGACTGGAGCCGGCGGGCCCAGAGTCATCGGAACCGGGCTCGCGTTCTACCAGCGGCACGGCCACGCGAGGTGGCCCGCCCCCTCACGGGCAGGTGGTGGAGCCGGACTCCGGCCCCGAAGCCAAGAGCCATAAATTGGAGAATCCTACCCATTGGGCAGATAGAGCAGGCAGGCAGGGTGGACGAAGAAAGAGCCCGTGATGGAGAATCAGAATCCCAAACCCACGGCGTGCGTGGGGCCAGACCCAAAATTTCAGTGACCCGCGACCTGGGAGCCCCCAGCCAAGAAGTTCACCGGGAGACTTGTTCGGACCTCCGGCAGAGATCAGTGCAGAACCGGCCCCCGGGGCCTCCCCCGGAGAACGGCCCTCCTGAAGACTTCCACGGCGGAACAGCCCGGTCCACGGGACCGCGGGAGGAGGGAACCGTGGTGACAGTCCGCCGGCAGGACGGGGGGCGGAATTCACGAGAAACACGAGGCAGGGCACCTGGACGAGGCTAAATGGGTTTGCGGTTTTGGGGGGATGAAGGGAGGGAGAGTCAGCATTCTGCCCCGTCTCCCCCAGCCTGGGAACAAACGGGAAGCTAAGCGGAATCTGACTGAGACGGCAAAGGCAGAGGCGTCGGCGTGGAGCCCAACAGCGGGCCGAGCGGGCCGAGAGAGGCGAGCACCCGACCGGGTGTGCAGCGTGCGGGGCGGCGGGGGCCCGGCGGGGTCCCTGCGGCGCTACTCCTCAAGGAGTGCGGAGGGAGGGGAGGGACGGCGGCCAAGGGCAGGGTTTGAAGGTGGCCTGGCGTGTGTGTTGCAGGGGCGCGTCCGGTCCCTAACTCCCGCTGGTGCCCAGCACGGCAGCCCGGGGGAGTGGGGGGGGCGACAGGCAGGGCGGGGCTGGCTGGCGGGAAGGAGCGGGGTCCAGGGCCCAGACGGCCGCTTCCCAGGCTGTCGCCCCGAATCCTGGCAGATGGGAGGCCCGAGGTCGTGGCCTGAAGCTGACGTGGGAGGTGTGCTTCACCGGGAGTGACGTCGGATGGCAGGAGTGGTTTCTGGGAGTTTTCCGGTGTCTACAGATCGTGAACCAGCGGCGTTCTTTCAGGGGAGAGCTTGGCCGGGGAGAAAGATGGAAAATGAGTCAAATCTTGGTAACTTTTTCTCACGAGACGCTGCCGCGCAGCCTGGGGTCCCACTGGGGACACCGCCTAGCGGACTGCCGGGCGCACACGTTTCTTGACCTGGCTCCTTTCTCGGGCCTTCGTCCTGGTCGTGGCCTGGATTGTCCGTGGCGCCCAGGCACACCTGGGAGGCGGGGGAGGAACCCGCTCGCCTGTCTTTGCCGAGAGCGATTCGGGGGCGCCCGCATCTGTGTGTGGCCACGCATCGTGCTGGGGGGCCTGCGGGCCTTCGCCATCCCGGCACAAGGTGGTCATGCCGACCGGCGTCCGAGAACACCGACAGACGAGAAAAGAGCTGCTTTCGGATAAGTCGCGCATGCTGTGTGCCCTGGAAATGCTTCGCCTGTTGACTAAAGTGGCCTGCAAACAATGAAAAAAGAAAGTTAACGGAGGAGGCCCCCTCCGGCTGCTGACGTCAGCGCGTTCCGTTTTGCGTGTCCTTTCCATTCCTGGGATGCCGGTCTGGGCACGCGTCTCTCGCACGTGAGCTCTTCGTGTGTCGCTCGATTTACGCCTCCAGGAGCGTTCTTCGTGTTTGAAGACAGAGACCCCACCCCACGCCAGGCATGTAGAGCACAGCAATGGTGAGGAATGCAGAAGACGTGGAAAAGCCGAGAGAAATGTCTGGTGCGTGAGCACATCTGTATTTTTACAGACGTGCTTAGCTTTCACGCAGGCGGGCACACTTCACTTCATCACGCGAGTCTGTGAACCGAGCCAGGATCCGACTGTCACTGCCATTTTGGAGACTGAACTGTGCTCCATCGCCACCCCCCCCCAACCCCGTCCCCGGGTTTGGGTGGCTCCACTCCATCCCCTGCTCTCCTTCATGCCCGGCGTCGTCACCCCCTGTTCCACCACAGCCCTGGGAGCCCCAGCCCAGACTCTCCCCGCTCCTGCCCCGGAAAGCAGAGCCCGCCCGGAACCCGGCCTCCCGAGTGAGTCTCTGCTTCGGTGGCTTGTTTTTTTTGTTTTTCTTCCCTCTTCGCCTTAGAGGGGGTGTCCTGTGGTCTCGAGAGCTCTTGGCCCTGGCGCGCGTGGGTGTTTTAAAGCTACTGGGAAATTCTGCCCCAGGGGTGCCAGGAGCTGACTGGTGACGTGTGTGCGCGCCTTCCCAGGTGGTTTTGCCCAGGGCCGCCAGGCTGCTTCCTTCACCAGAACCACTCTTCTGTAAGGTCACGCATAGTAATAAAACAACATGCTTCCTGCCTTGCCCTCCTCCTGTTGGAATTATCGCCACTTCCTGGCTGTTCAGAGGAAGCCACTAAATTTGTTGTTTTCAGTCGAGTGGACACCACATTTATTTAAGAAAGCTTATTTCATTATAACATTCGCTAACGTTTATAAGGAATATTAATCGCTGGCTAATCAGACAATGTGCGCAAGAAAGCTCTCCCATTTCGGGTCTGAAATACCAGAATGGGCAGATTAGCCTGAATATTTGTTCAATCTTTTCAAAATTATTTTTGTAATGGTATGAAAAGATTTCCCAGGATGGAGTATTCACAGCTGGGAAAACAGTCGCCGCTTTGAAGATGGTTTTCCCAGGCACAGAGCTCACGTCTCCTGCTGCGAGGAGCGTAAACAGTGTAACAGTGCCTAGTGAAACTTGCCGTTCTCTTGGTGAGTTTTCGTGGCATACGATGGCCTTCTTCCGGCCAGGCTGCACGGTCCCCTGTCGGGAATATGCGTTTACAAACCTGGAGGAGACCGAACGGCGGTCTGCCCAAACAGGCCGGGGAAGCAGGTGCGGGTGTCGGACTCCCCGGGTGCTGAGTAGCTCACTTTGTGCTCATAGGTCGTATCTTTCAAGGTTGAGAATGAAAGTGGAGGTTGAAGTCTTGGCTCTCGCCGACCCATCAGGTTGGTCTGGACGATGCCGTCCTTACCTCTAACGCCAAGCCTCTGTTGGCCCCAGGGCCCCACACGTTCGCTTGGACTCCACACAGCCGCCACCCGAAGCCCCCTGGCCTGGGTACCAGGTCGTGGTTCGGCGCAGGTCGGAAACGTGTGGCTGCTGGACGTCAGGCTGGGACGACTGTCCAGGGGCCGCCACCGGGAATACCGCAGGCGGGGCACGGGGCTCAGCGTGCAAGATGGATGGGCTTGGCGACTGTGTTAGAAAGGACCCAAAAAGTAGGATCTAAGTGTGAGGTTTACACATCTGTATCAGGGTATAGGCCAACGCCCGAAGCACGGAGAGCCCGAGATCCGGTACCTTAAGTAGACTACAAGTTTATTCCACAGGCCAGGGGTGAGTAGCCGGGAACCCGGGCCCCCTTCGCCTTACTGCTCTGCCTCCCCCCGGGGTGCTGTCCCTGCTGTGGGGTCAGCGGTGGCTCGCTCTGCACCAGTGTTTTAGTTCCGGGGCAGGGGACAGTCGGAGCGAGGGTCAGTGGCTTCATCTTCACAGAGATGGCTGGGACGCTGCGTGCCTTCCGCTCACGCCCTGCTGGCCCCACCCGGGTCATCGGCCCGTCTGGCTGCAGGCGAGGCGTTGACCGTCACCCCCACCTGGGCAGCCGGGAACCCGGTCAAAACCGGGGGCTATGTTCCCAATGGCAGGAAGGGAAACGTGGGCGCTGGGGGAGTCTGCCACGGGCGGGACCGCCTCGTCGTCAAGTCCCGAGGGGAGGCCTGCGGGCAGCGCTTAGTGCCGCGGGCTTGTTGGGTGACCTGGGTTTCGGCAGGGCAGCGGCACGCGGCGTGACCTTGGCACCCGGCTTCTCCCTGATGGTACGTCCGATGGGGATCGCGCGCGGGTAGCGCACAGGCAGCCACAAGGGTGCGTGAGGTAACAGATGGAATGGCTGACGCGGTTCCTGCCACGGGTAAGTGCTTAAGAAGTGGCCGTTGCTCCTGTGCTCGTTGGAACGAGTGACACTGGTCACACGCATCCCTTTGGGATGCGTGGGGTTGATGTTTGCCTAGGTGGCCCACAAGCGGATTTGAGCAAACCTCCGCGTTTGCTGAGGGCAGTTTGGTGACTTAGCGTTCTGTTCACATTATTGCTATAAAACCCGGTAGGTAGAGTCTGGCTGCGGCATCAGAACCCGCAGAAGCCTCCCACTTCCCTTCCCCTTGACCTGACTCCTCTGTGCTCCAGCATCACATCTGAGAAGTCGGGGTGGCCGCAGACCCGGCTCGTGGCAGGCAGGGGACCTGAGACCGCGCACGGGAGACGTGTGGCGCGGCCCTGGGCTGTGGTCAGCACTCAGTACGTGTCGCTGGGACTTGTTCTTTTAATCAAGTAATGTGTGAAAATGGGGTCGGGATCTCTTCCGTCTCGATCTCCTACCAGGAGGTCGGGCCTCGTGAGCTGGCGTCTGACGGTATGGCTGAACTTTGGGAACACAAAGTTATGTGACGATGGCCTTCTCGGCCGCAGGCATTCCACGGCGGCCACGTTCGTGTGAGAAAATGTCATCCTAGTGAGTATCAGTAGCACCTGGCGGCTGGCCTTCTGTCCTTGTGTGTTGGGGTGCAGACGGGGGGCGTCTCCCCGGAGGGTGACGTGTTCCTCCTGGCCCAGTGGGATGTTGTCATTGCCCTGAGCAGCCGACTGGCGGTCGCTTGTGAAGTACAGACTCGGTCGTGTGGCCCCTCTGTGACCGTAAGCCGTTTTGAGTAAGGTTAGCAGAGTGCCATTCCTGAGGACCAGAGAGGCCACTTGAGTGCCTCTCCCAGCGGCCTGTGGCCTCTGCCGCCCTTTGCAGGATAGAGGCGTCTCACCGCCTGGTGGATTGGGTGGAGTGCTCCCAGAGGGCAGGCCTGGGGGACCCAGGTCAGCGAAGACGTGGGTGATGCGCGGGCAGTGCGTCCGAGCACATGAGTGAGTGTGCGCGCGAGTTGTGTGAGGGTGCGTGTGTGTGCGTGAGGCCCTATCGTCCCAGAGCGCCCTGGCACTTTGCGGCCACTCCCAAGCGCGAGTGTGGGTCCCGTGCCACCTCGGCTGAGCGGTGCTCCCGGCCAGAGAGCCTGGGGCTGCCGCCTCCTGTGCCCCAGCCTCGAGGGCGGCCCGCGTTCTCCGTTCTCCGAGCTGCAGCCCGTCCCGGCCCCGTGGGGAAAGCAGGTGTCTCGAGGCAGCTCTGCGCCCCCTGGGCGTCAGCTGGGCCCAGACGTTGGCCCTGGACGCACGGTTGCCGCCAGCCCGTCTGACACGGGTCGTGAATTTGTAACTCGGGGCGCGGGGTGGATTTGTTCCCGAGCACGTAAACCGAGTTTCCCTGTCGTGTGTGTTTTGTGAGAAAGGAATTCAAACCTGTGGTATTTTCTCTTTCCTGTGGCCCCCACATCCTCCTCAAAACAAACACCCTCAACCCCCGCGTTGGCAGTTTGTGCAAATAAGCGATCCGAAAATTAGAACTGCCCCGGGTTCACACAACCTCACGGAACTTTGGTTTTAAAAAGAAAACAGAACTTTCTTCAAGAAAAACAAGCAAGGGGAATTGTACTCTCAGAATGCAGACCTGGAGTCCCCATGTCCGAGCAGGGCATTCGCTTGACTAGTATGTGGCTTACCTTGACCCAGGAGCCCCGCGGGTGCACGGGGTCTGGGGACAGACGCGCTCAGGGTGCCCGTCCTGGAGCGGGCCGGCTGCCACCCCAGCCTCCGGGCCAGGGAGAAGGGAATGGAGCTCTCTCCGGCAGGCAGGTCCTTTCCTCGGGATAAATTATTTGTGGCAAATACAGTCGTAACTTTTTTCTCAGTGTTTGTGTTCATTACTGGCAGACTCAACCGTACCGAAGAGGTTTCAGGGCGCAGCTGTGCACCTGTGGGGCTGCCCGTGAGCACGAAGCCAGAAACGTCGTAGGCGTCTGGGGGGGGACGAACTGATGTAAGCTTGTTGGGGTGGCTGGTGGAGGACAGGCCGGACCCTTGCACGTCCTGGGGATTGTGGGGGCAGCGCCCGGTGACCCCGGCGGGGAGCCAGGAAATACAGGGAAGCGGTAATACCAGGGCGCAGGCGGAGGCGGTGTGTTTCCCCCTCTCCTCCCGGCTCCCCCCAGCCCGTTCCGCCCTGTCCGCCCCCGCGCACGTACACCTCCTCTCCCTTCTCAGGTCTGCCCTTTAGGGGAGACGTCTTTCCTCCCGACTGAAGTTTCTAGTTCTGTGATTTGTGTTATCCACGTCCGGTGTGAGCTTAGTGTTGACTTTCAAAAACCGGTGCCCGGACCGTGGGGTGGGGTTTGCGAGACTCCTTTGCTTGAAGGAGGAGGACCGTGTTAATCTGGGAAATGGGAGGACCGTTGGTACTAAGTTCTCGCTCGAGCCTCTGGTTTGAAGCGGGGCAGCTGGGCATTTTATTTTCGCCTGCAGACAGCCAGAGCTCTGGTGGGCCTCCTTCCCTCCCGTTCCTCCTCCCCCTTCCCTTCTTGTTGTAAAACCTGCCGGAGAAAAGTGCTAGGCTTAGCGGAAGCCACACCCAGCCCCAGAAATCATCACCTTAGGCCCTTACCGTCATCACCTCCTTGCTTTTCTCCAGAGCTGTGCTTCTCGGGTGTGCAGCCTGTTACACAGCTTGGTTTTGCTCGTATTCGAGCTTTGTGTGGGTGCAGTTGTATGACACGAGTTTTTGGCGTTTTACTTTTCCAGCCAAACTTTATTTGTATGCATTATCTGTGCAGCAACGTATGCTAGACCGTTCATTTTTCTCTGTGTGTGGATGTACCACGGTTTACTCGTTATTCCAATTTTGGTTGTTGTAGACAACGCTGTGATGAATTCTTTCACCTGTGTCCCGTCCCGGGCACGTACACGTTTCTCGGGGGCCGTGGACCTACTCGTGGAGTTGCAGGGTCTCGGGATCCGTGGCTCTTCATCTCTACTAGATAAACCTCTACGTTATTGTCTGTTACCGTGTAACAAATTACGACACTCAGTGGCTTAAAATAACTAGGTGTGTGTGGACGTGGGTCTGGGCGGAGCTCACATGGGTCTTCAGACTCGACTCTCTCAGGCCGCAGGCGGGGTGTGGTCTCACCCGAAGGCCTGAAGGGAGGCGGGAATCTGCATGCAGCCTCCCTCCGCAGCTGTTGAAGGATTTGTCCTCGCTGGCGGGTGCACTGAGGGCGTCACTTCCTTGCCGGCTGTTGGCCTAGCGCCTTGCCGTGGGGGCCTCTCCGTGGGGAGCTCACAGGATGGCACCTGCCTCTGTCACAGGGAGAGAGAAAGGGAGGGCACGAGAGGGGGCGTCATCATCTTTTGCGGCCGGTCTCGGAGGCGGTCTCCCCTCGCTTTTGTTACGTTCTCTTTGTTAGAAGCTTGTCACGAGGTCCGGCCCCCACACGTGGGTGTGGATGTTGGGAGGCGGGGACCGTGGGGACCATTTTAGAAGCAGCCTGCTGCAGCCCCACTGTCTTCTCAAAAGTGCGGCCCGCGGACATTCGCACAGCAGCGGGTGAGAGCTCACAACGAGCCCTTTCTCGGCAGTGCTTAGTCTTGTCAGGCTTGTAGTAATATTCTTCGTGTGATGAGCATCTCACTGTGGGCTTTTAATATTTTGATGACTTTGTACTCAGAGGGAAAATGGAATAAAAGGCGAAGACCGTAGGGACCCAGATTCGAGGCCTTTCGATAAGCACTCGCCCCTCTGTGCTGGAAGGCCCGGGGCCTGCCGTTTGGCCGCCCGCCGCCCGCACTCTGTCCGTGCCGGCCTCCTGGACGCAGGTGCCACTGCTCTGGAACGGGCCTCCCACGCAGACCTCGCGGGCCTCAGATCCCTTCACCCTCCCGTCCCGCTTGAGTGTCAGACTCTCCCAGAGCTGTTCGCTCGGCCTCCTCCCGGTGGGCAGTGGTAACACCCCTGCTCTGGCCGCTCAGGCGCGATGCTTGTATTTATTCCTTCTTATTGTGGTAAAATACACATAACATAGAATTGACCATCTTAGCCACTTTTCAGTGTGCGCTTCGGGGTTACCGAGCACGTTCACGCAGCTGTGCAGCCGTCCGCACCGTCCGTCTCCAGAACGTTCCATCTCCCCACACTGAGACTCTGTCCCCGTTACACACAGACCCCTCCCCTGGCCCATCGTCTACTCTCTGTCTCTGCGAGTTGGACTCCGGCTCCTCACCAGGGGAACCCACGGCGTGCGTCCCTTCGTGCTTGTGCTTGTCTGTTGGTGCTGCTCTGTCTCCCAGCCCATCCGCGAGTCCCAGCGACTTGGGAATGTAGCCTGAGCCTGGCCACGTCCTGGCCCAGGGCCTTCACCCTTCCTGCTCTGCCTCGTGGCCTCCCTTGGGGCTGTTCCGAGCGCCGCTGTTGGTTGGTAATTTCAGACGGAGGCCACACCCAAGTCCGGACCTGTGGGTCCAGCTTACCTCTGCCGTCTTCCACACTGAGTAGATGTTCGGTACCAAGTTGAGGAAACTGTCCCCTATTCCTGCTTTTCTCCAGTTTTTATCATGAATGGATGTTGGATTTCGTCAGGTGCTTTTTCTACACCAGCTGTTATGATCACTTGCTTTTTCCTTGTTAGCCTGTTGAATACGGTATATGACCCTGACTGACACTTGAATGTCGAAGCAGCCTTGCATCCCTGGGATGAGCCCTCTCCCCGCGGTCGTGGTAGATAGTCATGTTTACATGGTGCTGAATTCTGTTGCCAATATCTCAAGGACATGTGTTTCGAGGTTCACGAGGAACACTGATCTATAGGGTTTTTTGTACAGTCTTTGCTTGGTTTTGAATCAGGGTATTTCATGTCAGCTCTTCTTTTAATGTTGGTAAAGTTCTGTAGTGGAACCCTCTGGGCCTGGAGAGTTCCGTTTCAGGGGCTTTTAAACTGTGGGTTCGGTTTCCTTAATAAGCTGCAGTGCTACTCAGAGTAGCTCTTGCTTATGACTTGTTGGTGGGGCAGTTTGTGCTTTTGGAGGATTCACTCCACTTCCTGTTTCTTTTTATAGGTTTATGTGCCCTGCACGTATTTTCACGTGTGACGTGTGTGTCTTGAAACGCGGTAGCAGGTGTGTCGGGAGCGGCCTTGGGTGTTCCGGTGCGAAGTCCGCGCCGGCTCCTGCGTCTGGCGCGTCTCTCGTTGTTACATTTGCGTAGCTGCTGCTGTCACTGCTGTTGACAAACCCTCAACGGGTGTTTCTGATGCCTGGGACGGCCGCGTCCTCCCGGAAGCCTCCCTGGCTCCCGCGGGGTGTCTGGGGTGCCGCTGGCGAGCGCCACCTCCGCCTCTGCCCGAGGCTGGCCCGCCGGGCCCCAGGCTCGGACAGGTCCCTCCGTCCCCCTGTGGCAGGGAGCGTGGCGCTCCTCAGTACCCAGGGCGCCTGTTCACTACCTGCTGTCGGCATAGTGTGCGCTCCTGTGTGTGTGTGTCTGTGCACGCGCATGCACGTGCGTGCACTCGGAGGGGTGGGGTGAAGGTGATGTGGGGGCGCAGGGCACTGGCGTGTCGGGGGGGAGTACTAGCGCAGCCCTTTGGGGCCTTGGCTCACTGCAGGACGTGGGGGTGCCCTCAGAGGGCAGGACAGGTGCCCTCAGGACATTGGTGACTTTTGCGTGCCATCGTTCCCCTCCCCTGTTTCCTGCTTTCTTCCGGAAACCGGTCTGGGCGTCCTCCGCACCTTCAGGTTTCCCGTGTTTTTTTTTTTTAATTTTTTAACGTTTATTTATTTTTGAGACAGAGAGAGACAGAGCATGAACGGGGGAGGGGCAGAGAGAGAGGGAGATAGAATCAGAAGCAGGCTCCAGGCTCTGAGCCATCAGCACAGAGCCCGACGCGGGGCTCGAACTCACAGACCGCGAGATCGTGACCCGGGCTGAAGTCGGACGCTTAACCGACTGAGCCACCCAGGCGCCCCCAGGTTTCCCGTGTTTTTAAGGTACAGGACACTACGTGTGTCGCCAGGTCTAGCCACGTCCACGTTGTCAGGGGCAGGTTGGTGCGGGCGTTGCCCTGGGACCAGGTTCTCGAGCCCCGGGGGACTTATGGCGGGCACTCTGGGGCAGTTCTGTGCGGTGATCTCAAGGGCAAGAGCCTTCGGCCCTGTCGCTCCTCAGAGGAGCTGGGACTCTGCAGCGGCCTGCTCTGATTTTCTTCCTTTTGGGGTGATTTACATTTTTTAGTCAACAAAGGAAAAGGCTACTTCGTTTGCTGAAGACAGGTGTCCTGGACGGGGCTGTGTCTCCCACAGGTGATGTGTACCCCCCTTCCTGTCGGCCGCCAGGGTTCGCTGTGTCTCCTGGGGGGCCGAGGACCCTCCTGTGCCCCAGGTGGCAGCTCAGCTACGCTCAGGCCTTGAGAGCCGCCCTCGGTCCTCCCTCCACATAGCAAGCGCTGTCTGCAGAGCCCTGTCGTAGGGGCCGTGGGGTCTCACACGACCCCCTCCTTCTGGAGTGGGGCCAGGGGTAGTAGCCGTCCGGGCAGGGGCAGGAGGAGGGGGAAGTATCCAGGGTGCTGCCCGCTACTGTGCTGTCCTTCAAGGGACCTGCTGTCAGTGGGTGTTCGTACTGGGCGGGACCAGCCCCCTGGGAGAGACTGGGGGACGTTGCCTTTTCTGAGAATAACTGGCATCTTTCCAGGACTTCCTACAGCTGATTTCTTGTGATAAGTTTTAGATTGATTCCACCCTGGGAGAAAGGCCTGGAATCACAGTCAGATCTGTGCACTTTTGTTTTGTGTTCCTTTGGCTTTTAAAACCCTTGTTCCCACATGAGAGCCCCCACCCCTTGGACAATGGCAAGACCCAGATTAAGTCGCCCACAGCCAGCCCGTGTGCCGCCACCGAGGTGGGGGTGGGGGTGGGGGTGGAAGCCCGTGTTGTGTGTGTCTGTGAGGCCTGGGCGGGTGCCCCCGCCGCTGTCCTGCCGTTCCAGACGGGGCCACCCCCCTCACCTGGGAGTCAGGGAGAGGCTGGGCCCGTGGCTCCAGAGGGCTTGCTGGCAGCGTGGGCCGTGGGTCGTCCGGGAGGGGGTGGGGGGGGTGTCGGGCACCGGGAGTCGGGGAGAGGCCGGGGCCTGGCGGGCGTCTCACCGATGACACCGCCCGCCCTCCTCGCTACCTCCCTTCCAGTTCGGGGTGTTCACTGGGCTGACTGACCTCCCGCATCCTCGCCACCACCCCTGCCAGAAGCCGGGAGGCGGAGTGCTCACGGGCTCCGCGGCCGGGCCTCAGTGACGGGCTCTGGAAAGGCGGTCCGCCGATCCGTCGTGTGAGGAAGCACAGCCTCTCTTCCCGGCTCGGGTGTCGAGCGGGGTGCGGAGGGGAACGGGGTCCTGGGCGCTCAGACTCGTCACCCGACTCCGAGCCTCGGTGTCACAGACAGGACGTACGTGTCGCAGACGTGGGTGAGAACAGCCCGTTTGCTAGGGACCAGGGACCCGAGCCCCGAGCCCCGTGAAGGTGCCCCAGCGCGGTACGCGGCGGAAGAGATGGCCGTCGGCCTGAGAGTCCGCCCTGGAGACTGACACCCGGCCTGGGCAGCGTCCCCTGGCGCCTAAATTGGGCTTTACTTTTTACTACAGTTCTGTTCCTCTCTTTCTAACTTGCCGCGTACCGAAAGGTACGCCAGATAACCCATTTCCCACCGCGGCGAGGCGGTGTGCGAGGACGGGTCCCGGCAGAAGGCAGCTTCCGGGACCCCAGGCGTCTCCGCCGTTCCCATTCGCAGGTGTCCGTGGCGCGCGCGAAGGGTGCCCCTCTGTCTCTGGCCTGACATCTGGGATGGATGCCCTGATCCCGTTTTGGATCTTGTTTGCTCCTGACCGCATCGAGGTCACGGTGTCAGCTGAGGACTCGGAGACGTTGTGCCCTATTCAGAGTCCGCATCCGGACTCCCCTGCTCCCGCGGGCTCCTCGTTGACACTCAGCTAAGGGCCGTCCCACCTCTGCTGCGTGGTGCCCCTGTCCCCACACGAAAGCGGCCAGATGTCCTGCTCCCGTCGGGTGTCCTGGGTTTGGCCTGCCCTACGGATTCTCACAAGGCACGGCTTCGCTGGGACGGTCGGCAGCCTGCGGGCGCCCTCCGCTCACTCGCCCGCTCCTGTGTGCGCCTGCGCCGGGTTTATTCCGTGTTCATCTTACGTACAGTGCGTGCACGCGGGCCCGTTACCGCAGCGGACGCACGGGTCCTTGTCTTTCGGTAGTTTATAATCGTCTTGGTGCTCACGGTGCGCCGGATCCGGCCAGTGAGAACCGTCCGGCTAGGTCCCCGTGTCCTTTCGCTGTGACTTCGCTGTTTTCTTGAAGCTTTTCTTCCTTGTGGCAGGAAACCATGTGGCAAGGCTTACTCCGTCCCTCCCTGTTCTGGCCGGGTCGGCTGTTTATCTGGGGAGCCCGGCTTCTCCTGGGGGGAGGGCTTGGGTGTCGGTGGGCCCCCAGCCGCTCAGGCCCTTTCTGGCCCCTTTGAGCAGGTGGAGCTGGGGTGCATGTGACATGCCCGCCCACGCGCACACATGGTCCCGTGTGCCCTCCTGCACGTGTTCTCAGTTCAGAGATCTCGGGGTTCGCTGGCCGCCCACGGTTCCATCACCCACAGGCCCTTCTTGCCGCCCCTTCTCCCTTCCGTGTTGCACCTCCCACTGCCCACCCGAGAACCACTCTGGGTTCACTGGCGAACATGCACGACCCATAATACGTGTGAAAGTTTCAGGATCGCTTCGGCGATCGGAAGACGAGGGGACACACACCGGTGACGCGGTAATGGTGCCTCCACCCCTCCAAGGGGATGCGGGGTCTGGGAAACGTAACGGTCATGATCAAGGGTCAGTTATTAAGCACAAAGAGAATTAGGAAATCGCACTCGGTGCCGGCGCCGGCTCCCAGCTCGGCCCTTGCGAGCTCTTGCTGGGGTTGTAGGGCCTGAGTAGCGGGAGAGCTGGGTTACCAGGAAACAACAAAGCAATCCCACGCCTTGATTTTATCTTGTGGCGTTCCTGACAAAATAATGAAATCAGCCTCTGCTCCCGGGCACATGCTTTGCAAAGGGGCTGTGCTCGAAGGGGCCGGGTAGCCTGCGCACAGAGCCTGCCTGGCTTTGCCGTCTCTGCACTGTCTCCCTGGCACCGGCTCAAAAGAGGCTCCAGAGGCCGCATGCCCGGCCTCCGGCGCAGTGAGGGTTCCTTCTTGTGGAGTCGGGACCTCTACCCACTTCTGCTTCCAGTGACATCCAGTGGACCCTCAGTTCTGCCGCCAGCTTCCACATCTGGACACAGCTTCCAGAGGTTAGAGGTAGGAGCTGTGTCTGGCCCCGTTGGACCTGTGCCTCGGTCAAGCGCCAGCGCCGAAGGCCTGTTGAGGGGCCATTCGGGAGCAAGAGTTGGCTTCCGGGCGCAGGGCCAGCCCCTCCCAGCTTTCACGGGGTGTCTGCCACGAGGACGGAGGCCCCTCTGACCGAAGCTTTGGGGCTTTGCTCAGACACGGTTCCTGCCCAGAGGTCTTTGGAAGGGATCTCCCTTCTGCTCCTTCCTGCCCAGAACATCCCGTCTGGACAGGGTCGAGCCTGTGACTTTGACTGACCTCTTGATCCTCGGGTGCCGTAGAGGAAGGGATGTGGGTTTTAGAGACCGGGGCTGGGCGTCGGTTCCTGGCTACGTCATTACCCTTGAAGATTTTGAGCGGTTCAGGACTCTGGGTAACGGGGGCAGTGTGTACATCATGAGTTTTTTGGCAGGATCGGAGACGAGGCCTGGCCTTATTCCCCAGCGTGTCGTCCGTCTCCCCACCCGTCCTCGAGAACCACGGCCAGACAGCATGGGTCTCCCAGCCCTGCACTCCGTCAAGCACCTGTCCCTCACCGCTCGTCACGCTGGGAACGGTGCATATTTGATGAGCCCCTTGCACGTCTCAGACGCTCCAGGCTGGGGCACCCGTCTGTGCCTTGGCTCTGCAACTGGGAGTCGTCAGCACTGGGGCCAAAGGGGGGACTTGGTGATGAGCAGGGAATGAAGGCCAGGGGCTTGGGCAGTGCCTTCTGCCCCAGCTGGGCCCTGGGGGGGGGGGCAGAGCCCCCCCGAGAAGCTGTTCACAGAGAGCTCTGAGGACGTGGGAGGGAAGGCATCTTAGACCCCCTTCCGGCTCTTAGAGGACGAGGTGTGTCAACGGCGTGTCTGTGCCCTTTGCGGACTTGTGACTTTTGCGGGTTCTGGGGAGGCGGAGGGCGGAGGGAGGACTCTTCCCTGGAAGTTACTCCGGCATCTAGATCACCGGCTCACCCTCACCGTGGCTGTAGGGTGGGTGTTCTGGGACAGCGCCGCGGGCCGGCTCATGCGGCAACCCCACGGTGGTGTTCCACACGCCTGACCTGCTGGTTCGTGGGAACCGTCCCCAGCTGTCGGTCGGTCTTCCTGTCCTGCATTTGGGATGTTTATTTAGAAAGTGAGTCTTAAGTGGGACTTCGGTGCTGGAGACGGCATTTCTGCGAGGTCACAGTTGGTCACTGAAAATATTTACTTGGGACGGATACTCTCTCTCTTGGTGATTTGCACCCATAAAACCCATTTAAACTACAGATGGCTCATTTGCCTGTTACCTAAACACTGTCTCACCTCTCCTTCGGGAAGCCTTGCCTGTGTGAAGGTCCTTGAGGGCCCCACTTTTCTGGGGAGGCGGTCCTCTGGGTGGAGTATGTGGGGCAGGAGGAGTAGGGTTCACATTGATCCTGGCTTAGCCTGCACTGGAGGCCGGGGGCCCCCAACCCCAGCCCGCACTGGGGGCCGGGGGTCCCCAGTCATAGCCCGCATTGGAGGCCACGGCTCCCCAGGCAGCATGAATGGACGGGGCCCCTCTGGCCTCAGCCACGTTGGAAGGCAGGGGCCGTAGCTTGTGTGCATTAGAGGACGGGGTCCCCAGGCTGGCCCGTGTCAGAGGACGGGAAGCCACCCCCACCGAGCTGCCTCAGGAGCACCCTGAGCTACTACAGACTCCACGCCTGATGCGGACAGTACAGAACCTTCTGGAAGAGCCAGGGCATGTGGTCCGTCTGCAGTAAAGCTCACTTTGGCCCCTGGAGGTTGTGCGGCAGTGTCTGACATCTTAGAGACGCCGGGTGCGTGCGGGTGACCGGACGTTGATGCTGACCTCGTGAGTGAGGATGGGCGGTGAGCCCCAGGTGTGTGTTTTCCTCATGAGGAAAGACCGACTGTGCTGCCGGGGCCCCAGTCCGCCCCCGCCCCCGCCCCCGCCCCCCATCCACGGGGAACAACCCGGAGCACTGAGAATCAGCACGTGACTATGTTTTATTGACAAGGCCTCACCGTTCCTGGCGGTCGCGAGGTTTTCTCTTCTACATTTTAGGGCGAACGGTTTACGCTGCCTTCATCTTCACCCCCACCATCGTTCCCAGAGGCCAGCTTTGTACCGCGCACGCTGGCTCCACCCCCCCCAACCCGACCTGCCCCTCGCGGTCTCGATCCGTGTTGGCGTGGGTGCAGGTGACACCGTAAACGGGCAGCGGTGGGCCGGCGACCCGGACAGCGGCGGCGGCTCTGGTTGGAGAAGAACCTTCCGGCAGAGGCGGCTCGGGTGCTCAGGGTCACTTAGCCGGTGGCGGCGAGCGGCTGTTCTGAGCGGGCTGCCGGGAGAAGGGCTTCTCCGCTCCTGTCTCGCCCGAGCACACTTGTCCGCGCCACAAGGAAGCCACGTGCCGCAGACGTGGAGAACGGACCACACCGTCCGAGTCACATCTGCCCGGCGTTTTCTGTCCAGACTTCTTTTTCCCGAGGGTGGCAGACTTACGGCGGATCGACCTCGAAACCGAGGGATTTCCTCCAGAGCGTCCCCTTCTTTCTGCTTTCATCGGCCGGCGTGAGACACGTCTTCTGCTGCGGGACACAGTGGGTGTGGAGTGGAGGGTGAGCCCACGCTGGCCCCCGTGCCCAGCCGCCAGCGCCGCGAGCTGCCGCCGTGAGCGGGGGTGGGGAGCCCCGGCGCTGTGCGCACGGCCCAGAGTCAAGGTGGCTGGCGGTGAGGGCTCCTCGGGGCCCGGGTGTGCCCGCAGCTGGGGCGCGGACGGTCCGGCACGTTCCGACCGGGCTCAGGCCGTGGCGTGCGGCCCAGCCCTTCCTCCGCCCGGCCGCGGGGCCGACTCGGCGTTTGGGCTCCGCCGGTCCGGCTCCGCCGTCTCTACACCGCGCTGCTGAACTTCACGTCGGACTGCTCGGTGCTCTCCGGGATGACCGCCTTCAGGGCAGCGTGGCAGAAGCGGTTCAGGGCCGACACGCTGGTTTTCTGCTCGATGTACAGCCTCAGTTTGTCCCTGAAGGTCTCCCCCAGGAAGCTGTAGATGAGGGGGTTCAGGCAGCTGTTGGAGAAGGCCGCGAGGTTGACAATGTGGCCGGTCAGGGGGTAGGCGTGGCGGAAAGACTGCTGGCAGGGAGCGGCTCCCGGCTGCGTGCGCTGCAGCAGGTGAACGCTGATGAACACGTTCTCGGGCAGCCAGCAGATGAAGAAGACGAGGACCACGGCGAAGATCATGCGGAGGGCTTTCTGCCTGCGGGGGCGCAGGCCTCGGTGCCTGTGGGCCTTGACGAGAACCCGGACGATGAGCGAGTAGCACAGGCCGATGATGGCGAAGGGGATGATGAAGCCCAGGGTGACCTCGAGCCACTGGATCTCCTTGACGTCCGCGAAGCAGAAGCAGACCTCCTCCGTGTGCTGCAGGTGCACCGCGGTGAAGGGCACCAGCGTGGCGGAGACGGAGGCCATCCAGATGAGGCCGCAGCTCAGCCTGGCGTGGTGCTTGGTGCGGAACGGGCCGGAGCGCATGGCCTTGGCCAGGGCGAGGTACCGGTCGAAGCTCATCCACGTGAGGAAGAAGATGCTGCTGTACATGTTGATCTGCAGGAAGAGGGACATGAAGGTACACAGCACGGCGATGTCGTAGTACTGCTCGTCCAGGTTGAACACCTCGATCAGGGAGTCGGCCACCAGGATGAGGTCGGCCGCCGCCAGGTTGATGAAGTACAAGTCGGGGATGGTCATCTTCTCCCGGAAGCTGATGTTCACCACCAGTATCAGGATGTTCCCCACGAAGCCGATGGGGAAGAGGAAGATGGTGTACAGGCAGGACAGGAAAAGCCCGATCACGTACTGCTGGTGCTCGGAGAGCTCGCCCGTCTGGTTTGCCAGGACGCTGCCGGGGAGCGTGCGGGACAGGTTGAGCTCCGGGGGGGTGCCGTTGTAAGCGGCCGCGTGCGTCTCCATGCCAGAGACGGGCGCCGGGGGCGTCTCGTCCGTGTCCCCGGGGGCACAGCGGTCAGGGTCTGCCGCACGGCTCACAGAAACCCGACGTGAACAGTCAGTCCGTCTCCGGAAAGACAGGCGATGCTCCGTGAAGTGAGCCAGGCGTTTGCAAAATCCGAACTCCTCCCGGGCAGCACTGGAGGCGGCGCGGGTCTGTTCCGCGGGCAGCCGGGCAGCCGGAAAAGGCCCTCCATGTCCACAGCACGGGCGGCGCCTCGCCTGGGCCCCTGGGGGGCGGCGGCCGCTGCGGTCAGGCCCGCCGGGTGGCGCTCACCACCCGCACACCTGAGAGAGAGAGACAGGAGAGCGGTGAGTCTGTGACTCGAGTCTTCACGGCTCTCCGCCAGGACGGACGCCGTGGCGGCGGGTGGCCCCGGGGCGGACGGGTGGGGTGGGACGTGAGGTCCTGGCGTCTCGGAGATTTGGTTGTCACTGAGCTGAGGGAGAGGAGTGAAGTGCAGAAAGTGCCCCCATTTTCTGTCCCCAGGGCTCCCGGGCCGCTCAGTCCGAACCGCAGCCTGGGCGGTGAGTCATGCTAAAGCGCGGTGGACGCCTTTCTTAAAAATAGCCGAATAGCAGGCTTATGAAGTAACGCGGCCGTTGGGTCTGGAACTCTCAGGAAAAGTACTATCTGCCAGCAGAGGACATCAAATTTATTTCGACAGCTGTTGGAAGGAGGACCAAGATGGGAAGGGAAAAACCCAGCGTCTGTGAAGACGGCGGGCCCGGGGTGCTTGGAGGAAGCTGGAGCAGAGCCTCTCACGACAGAAAACAGATCTAGGTTTTCCTGCTCCCCGCGCTCGGGTGCCCCCACGTGGAACTTTCTTCGTGACAGGACCCGAAGGACCGAAAACAGTCCTTGGTTTAGGAAATAGTGTTCACTCAGCATTTTGATAAACTATCTGAAACAGCGAGTGCGTTTCTGCAGTGAGGTCTGTAACCTAGAAACTGCGTTAAAAAAGCCTCAGCCGCCCACAGGTCTCGTGTCCGAGGCCGCCCACCGCGACTCGGCTCGGCCCGAGAGTCGGGGGGAAGGGAGGGGAGTGCTGTCGGCGGCCTTGTCTGGGCCGCCACCGCTGGGGTTGCTCCTGGCCTCCCGGGGCCCGGGGCCCCCCACAGAGGCCAAGAAAGCCGGCCCTGGCGCGTTAAAACGGCCTTGAGTTGTCTTTCTCCCGAGGGTTTTTGTTTGACCCTGTGAGACGGTCGGGGATCACTTTCCAAGTGTCGCCCAACCAGACTAGACGCTCACTGAACCCCTGCTCAGAAGTCGTGCTCCAAAGGAAACCCTGAAAAGCAGAGCAGAGAAAGCCCAGTCTCGGCCTTCGGGTCAGATAGTGATCGAGAAGCGTTCGGCAAGCTTTGCTCAGCCGGCGTGGAGACGTCTGTGCTCTGTGTTGTGTCGTGTGTAGCAGATAATGCCAGCGTGGACCTCATGAATGTCTAGCGTTTAAAGCCTCTCTCGGTAACTTGTCTGTAAGGAGCACGCAGAGCGCTTGTTTGGCTCTCTAAGCACGGAAACCTGGGCCGCTTCCGACCGTCTTCAGAGGAAGACACGGTGAGGGGCCCTCGGCGCGCGCTTCCCGTCGTCGTCAACATAGGCTGCGCGGGCAGTTTTAAAGTGAGTCCTCTGCTCCTTTCCCACGCACGTGAACCCGCTGATCCTTGACAAATACTCTTATTGTCACCGTGCTGTAATGACGGGACGCGGGAACGAGTATGAGCTGGCTACTGACACAGCACCCTCGCGAAGGTGGACCGTGGATGTGTAAAGGCGAGTGTCATCGTGGTCTCGTTTTGGTTCGAGTTTCCACTGCCTGTCCAGCTCTAGAAAACTAAAACCAGGGCTCAGTCGGTTGGGCGTCCGACTTCGGCTCTGGTCACGATGTCGCAGTTCGTGGGTTTGAGCCCCGCGTCGGGCTCTGGGCTGACAGCTCGGAGCCTGGATGCTGCTTGGGATTCTGTGTCTCCCTGTTCCCCCCCCCCCCCCCCCCCCACCCTCCTCAGCTCATGCTCCGTCTCAAAAATGAATAAACATTAAAAAAAATAAAAAAAAAAAGAAAACTAAAACCACATTTTGTCAGGCCAGCTGGGTGTGTATCTTTGTGAAGGAACACCGGTCCACCCGGCCGTGTCGCCGGGCTTGCGTTTTCGTTGACTGGCTAACGTCCTAACTGGAGGCAGGGCCTCGCTTGACCAGCCTAGCGACAGAGCGCCGGGGAGTCGGGGGACTGCTGCGCTGGGCACGCGTTACAGAAAGGACCTTTGCAAAGCCTCCGCCCTGCAGCCCCGCTGGGGCTGAGCCAGGTGCGGGTTCGTGTGCGGAGTAGAGGCTTTGTAGCCTCGGTGCCTCTCTCACCGCAGGGTGGCCTGTGTGCCCCCATCTGCGTCCAGCTGTGACCACAGCGTGCCGCACCTGACGCGGGCCCACCGAGCCGGGCCCGCCCTCGGTCTCCCCTCCCGTGATGGAAGAGGCTGCACGGCGGGTCCGCGGACTCCCACCGCGGCACCGACCCGAACGCAGAACCGGGAACCCGGGACCGAGACTCACCTGCGATGCAGCCGGCCACCCCAGCCCAGGCCGGCTCTGCGCAGGCCCTTCTCGTGTCCCTGGGAGGGCTTGTCGGCCGGCCTCGGCGGGTGCACTCCCGGCAGGCTGGAGGTGCGGCCGAGACTCTCCCTCGGGTGGCGGGGATTCTGGCCTCGCTTCCCCCCGTCGAAGAATGCCGGAGCGGTGGTCCTGCAAGGGGACGCCTGCCTGGGGCACGAGGCTGACTGGCCAGAACGCCCGTCATTGCTGCGGACTCGGAGGCACCGCTGGCTTTATAGGCTTCCCAGGGCCGCCCATTGTGCTCTGCTGGACGGCCTCCCGAGGAGGCCGGCGTTAACCATTTTTTTGCCGGCTACTTTTCGCCCACGCCGTGGCAGTGAGCCCAGGCCCACCATGCATTTTTATGGAAGTTTCCAGACTTAACTGCTTTTCCTCACCCGCTGATTCGACTTTCTTAAGTTTGAAAGCATCGTTAAGTAGGTTTTGTATACCTTTTAGATGATGAGCCATCGTCACCTACTGGAACTTAAGTACTCTTGCTTGTCTTTAAAACTAAACGGTAAATTTCCTGAACCTACAGAGTAGTGTGCAAATTATACAGAGACTTTAACCTAGGAATTTCACAAAGGCATTTGCAGAAAGAAACTTAAACCTAAGATATAGCAGGTATTTGGAGCAAGCACGTTAGGAAGCAGAGTGGTTTCTCAGCCGTGGGGATGAATCGTGTCTCCTCTGTCTCCTTCCCTTTACTCTGGAAACCGCCGGAGCGTACCTGCCCTGCAGGCTCAGTGACCAGCCGCGGCCACAGCCCTTGTGCGGGGGGGATGGCCTCGGTCCCCAGTCCCAGGGCCTGACCGCCCCGCGAGTAGCTGCTGTCTCCCGGCACCCCGGCGGCCTGGAGAGAGGCTGGCAGAGCCGCCCCGTCCCCAGGCGCGTTCCCAGGCGCGCGCGTCGGGTCTGGAGGGCCTCTAGGACCTGCGGGCCCTGGCTGCATGCACCAGCTAATGCGGTTGTCAGGGACATCACGTTTTCGTTGATCTCGTACCTCCCTCTTGGTGGCTTTTTTCTTTTTAAGTCCTTTTGAAGTTGTGAGATTGAAAACTGAGGGCCATCTTTCGTATTTCGGAGCATGAATGAACCAGATGGCAGCAGCTGGCACCGTGGAGGCTGCCGTGTGCTCCTCCCGGAGGGGAGAGAGGCTGGTTTCAGGCTGGAAACGGAGGCGTCTGGTGGCCCGCGGGTCGTCGGCACCGGGCGCCCCTCCGGTCACCTGCACGGTGGCGGCTAGCGTGGCCCCCCTTCACGGTCTGTTTTTACAGAGCCTGTTTCAAACGAGCTTGAAGGTGTTTTGAATGATCATGGCTTCACATCTTTCAGATATTTGTTTTGGGAAATATACACGTTTATCAACAGAGAATGCTGTGTTAAATTCCTTTGGGATAAATCTTTAACACCCAGCGTTCTTTCCGACTTAGGATTGAGCCATGATCCTGATCTGTTAGCTTCTTACAGTTTTGAATGACATCGTGACATCGCGGTTGCCATTGTGAGCTGAGACCTACTTCAGCCGGCCGCTCCCTCGCACGATTGCGACGCTGCAAGTGCCCAAGGACACCATTTTGAAAGAAATGAGTCATGAGAAAGTTAAAACTTCTTCTTGAGTTAAAAGTAAATAAATAAAATAAAAATCTGAGCCTAGAAATAGCCAAGACACGTCACGTGAAAACAGCCGCGGACTGCTCGCCCCAGCCCGTGGCCTGCTGGCCCGCGGCCCCACTGGGCCCCGTGGCCGGGGAGGACCTCCCGGTAGCTCCGGGGGTCCCCTCTGCGCGCCCTGCTGAGTTCACAGCGAGCTGGAGGGCCCTGAGGCCGGCCCGCTGACGCGGACGAGCCTGGAGCTGCCAGGTCTCAGGGCACCAGAGGTGGTCACCTGTCGGCCTTCGCGACTAGTTACCATAAGGGACAGAACCCTGCTTTTAGGGTTTCAGTCCACTGAACCCGAGCTGGCGTTTGTGTGGCCAGGGATGAGAGCATCTCGCGGACGTCTTGTAATGCGTGGAGACTTCCTGTGAATTTAAAAATCTCCCCTTACAGAGCGTTCACGCGAGGCTTCATTTGCTAAGCGCTGAGCGTGTTGCATCCGCTGGCCCATGTAACCCTCGCCGAGCACCCAGTGCTGCCCGCGTGAGAAGCCTGGGCTCAGGCACGGTGGCCTAAGCCTCAGTCTGGCCACTCTGAGGCCCAGGGTCCTCACTGGCACACAGCGTGCTTCCCACGTGGCTGGTGCCCTGTAACAGGATTGTCTCAGTGCTGAAGTGGACTCATTTGCAGGTTTTTCTGTCCGTCCCCAGGATGGGATGATAGGGAAACGTCAAAGGAAATCAAGTCTGGTCAGCTTTCATTTAGTTAAATTTGCAGATGCAGCTCGGTAACGGGCATGGTGCAGAGCACAGACATGTAGTAAAGCCAGGAGGCCTGCCTGGCTGAGGGGACCCCGGGAACCCTCACCCTCATTCCCAGGTGCTCCAGGTCCAGCGCTGTGTGCGTGCGGCGGTCGACCTTCCCCACGTCCCCACCCCTGCCAGCCCTGCTCCTCTGTGACAAAGAATTGTGCCCCCACCCGCAGAGGGACCCCTGAGGTGCAACGCAGCGCCCCGGAGGGAGGACGCCCAGTCTCTGAATTGCCAGGCCCTGCTTTCTCCCTCTGCGGTCAGCCGCCCCATGACCCTGGGTAAAGTGGGGGTGCAGGGGGGCGTGGTTGGAGCTGCGTGATGCTGGACACCCGCCGTCTGTCGTCCTTGTCCTCGGGTGGGGTCCTTCCGTCACCAGGCGGCCTGCCTCACCAGACGCCGGCACGGTCCCGGACGGCTGGGCCCCCATTTCCCGCGGCTGCCACAGGGAGAGCGCGTGTCCATCCAAGGGGTTCGCAGGGCAGCCAGCGGGACTCGGCTCACGGTTGGGGCCCCGAGCGACGTGGCTGCCAAGCGTCAGAGCGCGTCGTTGGCGGGAAGCACAGCCCGGCCGGTGCGCTGCTTGGGGGAGGGGTTAGCGGGGGGGGGGGGGGCCGGCGGGCGACACCGCCCACACTGCCTTTCGTGCATTTTCTCTGCTTAGCCGAGCTGGGGGAAGCCGGGAGCCCCTGGCCCCGTGCCTGGGCAGTAGGTTTCTTTGAGACACTTACGAAGCCCTTCTGGGTCTCGTCCTCACGAGACCTAACCCTAACCCTAACCCTGAGCACTCAGGCAAGCACCACCTCTGTGAAGACCGAGGCCGGGCCTAGAGCGGTGGGGGCACGAGCGTGGCCGAGGATCGCTGCACATGCTCCCCTCGGGGAAGCCGAGGGGCTCAGTCTGCCGCAGGCTGGCCGGGCGAGGAGTGGGCAGTTAGGAAACACTGCAGGCCCGCCTCGAGTCCACAGACATCGGCCGGGGCCGAGTGTCGGAACCTGGCATTCTGGACGAGCCGGGGGGAGGGGGCGCCCACCGGGCACCCCCTCCCGTTTGAGCTCTGCGCCCGTGCCCGTGGGAGCGTGCGCGTCGGCACGGCCATCCGTGCGACCCCGGCGGCAGGCAGTCCCGGGTGCGTGCGAAGGTGTGTGTCCAGACCGGGGCGCGCCGAACAGACGCCGTCTGCGCGGAGGCCATTCCTTAGAGAAAAATCGACGGGAGTCCGCAGACCCGCCATGCGGCCTCTTCCGTCACGGGAAGGGATCGTAGGTGTCCAGGTGCCGGCCGGCCTCCGCGCAGCCTCGCTCTCCGCTCACCCTCGGGCACTTTGTGACACCGTGAAGGCGCGGTCCCCATGGTTTCGCTGCTGTTGACTCTTTGGACAGCTGGGCCCCTCTCAGCCGTTGCCCGGAGCTCTCTGCACATTTCCTCCAGTCCTTTGAGAGCGAGGTGCCAGCGGCAGCCGGAGCGCAGCGCGTGAGGCTCGCACAGGTTAGGGATGGACAGCGCACACGCGGTTCCGCCTGGAGCCGTCCGCCAGTGGCACGTCCTAGGAGGTCTTGCTGGAGACCTGGGTCGACATGGCTCGTCAGGGAGAGGCTCAGAGCCGGAGGAAGTGGCTTCTCCCTCCCCCTCCCCCCACCCCTCAGTTCTGACTCATCCTTGTGAAATCGAGCTCTCCTGTCAGCCTCCTGGGTGCACGTCTCACCCCACTGCTGGAAAGCCACGGTTCTGCACGCTGCCTTGCTTCTCTGTGGCTCCTGACCCTTCTCTTGGCTCTGTCCTTGAAAAGCTCCCGTGGTCAGTGTGTCCCATCTGTCCCCGGATGGGGGGTCAGCGGACAAGACCTGCATGGCACGTGCGACAGCCGCCCGTCCCCACGGGGCCTGCTGTTCCTGGGGCACCTTCATGTTCCAGAGGACCGGAACCCACCTCCTCTCCCGGTCAGAGCAGGACCTCCTGGTGTCTCAGACGTTGGGCCTCTTTATACGATTTGTTTAAAGAAAGGATCCTACCGCTCGAAAGAAAACGTTTGAGAACCACCCACTGACATTCCTGTGGCTGGGTTCTAAAACTACCCCTTTAGCCAGAATGCTGAGAAACTCAGTGGGATCAGATTCTCTAGGCCTGGTTTCCGTGTCTGCTGTCCCAGCCCCACTCAGCCGTTTCTCTGAGGAGCGCCGAACACCTGTGAGCCTCACCGCTCCTTCGGGTCGCAAACTCACAGGCTGTCGGTGTCTGTTACTATGTATTTGTACATTAATTAGGTCCTTCCGCCTCTGGCCGTGAATGAGTAACGTAAGGGGGCTTGCCATAAGCCATCAAAAGCTGGATAAAATAAAAGAATGAGCTGTTTTGAGACGTGGAGACGGTAGGCAGTGCGGGACCGTGGCCTCTGAGGAGGAAGCGAGTGCGGTGAGCCCCTGTTCTCACCCGGGCACCCGTCCGGAGTCAGGAGGGGTTCCTAGCAGCGCAGGATGACCGGACCACGTTGAGGGGACGGGATTGGATTTCTGGAAGCCTGAGGGAGCTGGAATTGGCAGGAGACCGGGCTGGGGAGTGGGGAGCCACGCTGAGAAAGGGCCCCCGAGGTCTGGAGAGCTGAACATGTCTGCGTGCAGAGTGCAGACAGTTGAGGCCGAGCTAGGAGCAACCAGAGGCCGCAAGCTGACCAGCTCCCAGAGTGTGCATCACGCTGGTCCGTGTCCTAATTCGCTGGTTGGGAGAGAGGTGTTTTTGAGCGTTTACGACGACAAAGAGAGACGGGGTGCTTGAGTATTTAGGCCCCTCCAGACCTCACTAACAAAGCTTAAACACAGCTCTCCAGAGAATCCCGCAGATCTACAAGGAGCAAAGTGTCCTCCAGAGTGAACTTCAGTCCTTTTTAAAAGGCGAGCCCGAGTGTGAAGTTCAACACTCAACAAGGGACGTTCACAACGTCCAGCATCCAATCCAGTAAAAAATTATTATATCGCATGGGAAGGAGCGGCCCTCACACGTCAGCCGGGATGCCCTTTGTCCTGCTTGAGCCTCCTGGAGGGAGGGAGCGTCTTCCCTTCCAGGGGCTCCCAACTTCCTTGTTCGCCCCCTGCCGGCCTCTCCGGACGTGCGGGCGTGGGACTCACACCTGCCTGCCGTCCACGGCACAGGCCGTGTGGGTGTGCCAGCGCACAGAGGAGCAGAAACGGAAGGGGAGGGGTTGTTTAAGCATGAAGTGTTTTAATGGCATGTTACAGAAGCTCCTTAACCACACGACCCAAATCCTGTTTTTGCAAAGAAGTGGCATCAGCATTGAAGACAGGCTTGCAGACGGCACACCTTGGCCGTTAGCTTGCAGAGGAACGTAAAATATCCCTAAGAGTGGAAGCCATCCAGACAAAGCAGTGTTACTCAGCCCCGGAAAGAAGGGAGCCGCGAAGCCAAGACGACGCGGAGGCACCTTCGATCCAGGTTACTGTGTGAAGGAAGCCAGTCTGGAGAGGCCGCACCCTGGGTGATCCCAGCCGAGTGGCCTTCTGGGAAAGGCAGGGCCAGGGAGCCGGTAGAGGACGGGTGGGTGCCGGGGGGGGGGGGTGGTGGTAGGGGTGGGGGAGGGCAGGGGTGGATAAGCAGGGCACGGTGGGGGGGTCTTAGGGCAGTGGGCACGCTCTGTGATGCCTTAATGAAGGACACGTGTCAGTATAGGTCTGTCTGCACCCCAAGAGCGAGCCCACATGGGAACTGGGACTCTGGGTGACGGTGACCTGTCAATATAGGTCCATCCCATCCATGTTGTGACAAACGCTCCGTCCGGTGGGGGTGTCACTGCGGGGAGGGTGTGTGGGTATTCCCTCCATTCCCTCTCAGTTCAGTTGCAAACCCAGTAAAATTGCCCTGAACAGTAAAGTTTTGATAAAAAATCAAAGCTCTCTAAGGCATGGGTTTCCTACAGCCAGAGAGACACCTTCCCTTTGCCCGTCTCCTTTCTCTGTTCAATCAAGAAAATCTTGGTTTTTGTTTTTGTTTTTTAATCTTTATTTTTGAGACAGAGCGCAAGCGGGGGCGGGGCAAAGAGAGAGGGAGACACAGAATCCCAAGCAGGCTCCAGGCTCTGAGCTGTCGGCACAGAGCCCGACACGGGGCTCGAACTCATGGACTGTGAGATCATGACCCTGAACCGAAGTCGGACGCTTAACCGACGGAGCCACCCAGGCACCCCGACCAGGAAGATCTTAATATAAATGTAGCAAGAATGGTAAATGTACATTTTGGATTAAGATTAATCATTGAACCTCGTATTTTATGTTTCATATGTTACCAGCCTTTCTGCAAATAATGTCAAATAGAGCAGGGGAGGCTTTAGGCACAGAGCTTTTCGTGGGCCACCCAGAGCTCCTGGCGGTGGGCACCGGCTGCCTGCCAGGCCACAGCGGGGCAGGAAGCGTCTCGTGATGCTTCATCAGCACGCGGGTGACACTCTCAGACTCTGCCGATGGTGGCAAATTTAGAAAGATCAAAGCAAACTTCTTTGCTCTTGGTGCTACTTGCGTGGGCCAAACTCTCTCAGTGTTAAAGGGTAACCAGGTAAGAGCCCTTCAGGGCCAGATTATAACACGGCCATAAATTCTGTCGTTGTCGTTGTCTGACCGGGGTAGGGCTAGAGACCGGTGCCGGCCAGCGGACACGCTAACCGTGGAATCACCCATTAGAATTGAGGACCTGTCAGCCCAGTCAGATGTGTCCGGCCGGCTCCTGCCCCGACACTCACTGCACCCTGGATTCGCAGGGTTTCTTGTCGCTGCAAAGCCTTGGTTTGAGCCAAGCTCTGGAGCGTGTGCGTAAGTGGAGCCGAATGCCAGGAAGCTCGTTCTCCGCGCCTTCAGACGATCCTGTTCCCTACCCGCCAGGCACGCCCCCTCATCGCCCGTCTTGCTCGTCTGCTGCATCGCCTCCCCCCCCCCAACCCTCTTCAGGGACAAGCCGTCCCGGGCCTCTCCCTTCCGGCACCGCCGGGGGAGGCCTGGGTGAGGTGCTCCGGGATGCTGAGCAGGACCGGCCTGCGGGGCCCGTGGAGGAGGAGGCCGGCCAGGGAAGTCACACGGCTCTCCCCAAACAGGACCCGCTCCGCAGGGCTCGTGAGGAGCTCGTCCCCAGGCGAGCCCCCGTCCCTCTGCAGCGTTAGCCGGGCCTGCCACAGGAGTGCGGGTCGTACGCCGGCCAGCGGGCAGACGCGCTCGGGGCGGTGGCCGGGACCACGGGGGGAGCAGGGGCCGCGTCCCTCCGGGGAGGGGCTGCCCACTGGCCGGCCCGAAGCCCGGGCTGACCTTCACGACTTCATACTCGGGCCGGGCGGTCGGCTGGTCTCCCTGGCACAGAGTGGCTTCGTACGGCACCCTGGACGTACCCGGCGGGGCCACCGGCCCCAGGGAGCTGCAGGAGGCACGGCCCACCGCGGCAGCCGGGCTCGCCGCAGGCCCGTGGGCACCCTTGGCAGCCGGGTGCAGGCGGGGCGGAGAACCCCGCGGCAGGAACTTGAAGGGCATCGCCAGCCGCACGTACCGCGCGTTGAAGTAGCGGATGCGGGCCGCGAAGGAGAGGACGGCACAGCCCGGGTTGCTGGCGGCACTGAGCGAGAGCAGCGTCACCAGCACCTTGGTGACGGCGGGGTCTGGCCGGAACGCACACAGGCCGCCCCGCCAGCCTCGGCCCTTTGTGGTCAGGCCGAAGAGCCCGGACGCACGGGGCCACGCAGACGCGCAGGCGCCTGGAGAGACGCTCTGTGCGGCGAAGACGTCTTCCACCGCCATGGAGACGCGGCTCGGGTGCCGGGTGGTTCCCGTGGGGTCACCGTGGGGTCCCGCCAAGGGGTCGGGGGCTGTGTCTGTAGGAGGGGCCCCCACCAAGGTGAGTGGGCACGGGGATTGGTGTGGCAGCCCCCTTCTCTACGCGGGGCGCCCTAGAGCAGGGGCCTGGGTGCCTGTGGCACCGGGCAGGGGTGCAAGGACGTGCCCACAACGCTTTCCAGACGGCCCCTCGGCCCCTCATCCCCAACGTCAGCAGGACCGTTCTCGGCATGAGAGAAACGCCTTCTCCGAATGAGGTTCCGTCCAAGCCCCGCCCCGAAGCTTGTGCACCAGGGGCCTTGATCCCCCAACGCAGCTGGAGGACCCGGTCCGGAGCCCCGCCAGCGAATCGCCCTCACTTCGGCCGGGGCTCTGCCTCGTGGCAGAACGGCCGCAGTCCGCACGGTCGTGAACCACGTCGTCCAGCTTCTGGACCCAGAAAAATTCTGACGGACTCTGGCCTGTCTGAGGGGACCGTGCTCGCAGCGCCCCCCGTAAAGACTGAAACGTGGCGCGCCCTGGCCGCTGCCCCCAGGGCCCCGGGGGGGCCCTTGCGCTCGAGGCCGGGAGCTGTCTTACTGCCTCCGGGCTGTGAAGTCCTGAGTCGGGGCTTTAAGTGACAGTGCCGTCAGGCTCGCAGCCTTCCCAGCCGGTCCTTTGTCACAGAAATAATTCCGTTTCCGTGGACGTGTGTCCTCCCCGTTAAACTTTAGCTAAATAGCAGGTGAGGCTGCTCATTCTTCGAAGGAAGGCGAAGGACTAAAACCGGGAAGTTGATGTTAATGGAAGGCTCCCGGGTGGGCCTGGCCCCGTCGCCAGCTGTCGTTTTCTCTGCACGGCGCCCCGAGGGCCCGGCTGGCAGAGCCACGTGGTGTGGCCACCCTCGGCCAGCACGTGATTCAGAAGTAGAGCGCGCAGGTGAACGGCCTTTCTTCCCGCCACACGAGGGCGGTCTGAGTAACACCCCGTTTACTAGACTCGCAGGTTGTCTTGCGCGGCGTCTTCGCGCACACAGACTCCTCGCGGGCTCTCCTTCTTGCCCCCTGACGCCCCCCGGCGCCTCACCTGTGTGACAGCTGTGGGGTGCACCGTCCGGGGGCTGGTGGGGACGCCTCGTGTGCTCGCTTGATGTGGCGCACGGACAGCTCTGCCCGCGGGCTGACCCTGCTCTGACCGCTGCTCCGCACCCCACCTGGGCGCCCCTCCTCCGCACCCCTGCTCCGCACCTCTGCTCCTCGCCCCACCTGTGCACCCCTGCTCCGTGTCCCTGCTCCACACCCCTCCCCTGCACCCCTGCTCCGCACCCCACCTCCACACCCCTGCTCTGCACCCCACCTCCGTGTCCCTGCTCCGCACCCCTCCCCTGCACCCCACCTCCACACCCCATCTCCGCACCCCACCTCCGCATCCCTGCTCCACACCCCTGCTCCACACCCCACCCTGACGCGACGTGAGCGCACACGTTCCCCAGGCGCCCATCTGGCCGGCTTTGTCCGAGAGACACGGTAAATCATGATGTTGTCCATTGCTGCTACTTATGGTGATGAGTGATTCCCGGGCCGCTGAGGGACCTCACAATTAAGAATAGTGGCCGGACTGAGAGGAAGTGATTCGGCATGTTAATCTTTAATTAAGGCAAATTGGGAAGCAGATCCTGTGAACATTGACCACAGGTCGGGAAACCGCATTAGGCTGTCCCCGTGTCCGATCCCTGCAGCTGACCAGTGTTCCGGGCACTTCCTGGGTCTTTGCCGGTGGTTTGGGGGGCATCCGTTGTCAGAGGCCCCCTGGCTGGTGCCAGTGCACTCTGTCATCTGATTTGGTGGCCGGGCTCTGGGTCACCCAGCCAGGAGGACGGAGGCCTTGAGAGCTCGTCCCAGGCTCGTCAGCCTGTCGACTGCTTCTCGCCTCGCCCTGCGCTTTTCTCCAGAAGCAGGGGGCCTTCCTTGGGGCCGAGGGGGCTCCAGCCACACCGTGTCGTCCGCGTGGCGGGGCCGTGTGCCGGCCTCCACGCTTGCTCGTGTCTGTAGACCACCCGCCTGCTCGCCAGGCTCCAGGACAGCCCCTTCCCAGGCAGGGGGACATTCAAGGAAAGGAAGGCCCCAGTGTGTCCCAGCAGCACACAAAGCAGGGTTAATTCCAGGATTTGGCTGTCACAGCTGCTTTACGGTTTTGATACACGAACGTACATTTTTACAGGCAAGCGTAGTATTTTTTCCCCTTGGGTGGATACTTATAAGCGGGAACGCGAGGTTTTCTTGTTTGTTGTTAAATTTTCCGTTTGAAAAATGTGACGTCACGCGTTGCAAAGACGAGGCGTGTGGTGTGTTCCTGTGAGGAGAGTCCCGCCGTGGTGGTGTTGGCGAGGCCTCCCGTCATCCTGTCTGCGGTCGTCAGCTGTACGCTGGGTCTCTGTCGCCTTTGTCCCCTTTGTCACCTCCCGTTCACGTGTGTGTCCTTACACGTCGTTCGTTTTACCCCCACCGCCATCCCTCCATAACCACCGTCTCCCTGGTTTTTTTCTTTCAAAAAGTTTATTTCAAAAGACGGAGAAGCGTGTGAGCAGGGGAGGGGCAGGAAGAGGGAGAGAGAATCCCACGCAGGCTCCGCCCAACCCTGGGCTCCACCACAAGCCCAGAGACCGTGACCTGAGCCCAAACCAGCGCTCTGAGCCACCCAGGTCCCCGCCACTTTTTACAGTAGGTTTAACCTCCTTAGCTCCCACGTGTGTGTGAGTCACGCAGGGCTTGTCCTCTGATTTGCCTCGCTGAGCGTGGCGCGTGGCCGGTCCGCGTGCCGGTCCACGTCACGGGTGGATGCCGTCCCACTGTGCGCGCGCCCCGTGTCTTCCTGCGCCGTGCGCCTGTCGATGCGCTCGGACTGTTTCTCACCTGCCGTGAGGCCGCCCGCGTCGGTCCGCGAGGCCGCGCTGGTTTGCTTCCCTGCCAGAACCTGCACCTCCTGCCCCTGTGCTAAAGCCCAGATCTTACCTGAGACTCCGAATTCCCTGGAGACGAGCCGACCCTCCAGGACCGCCCGTGCTTTGTTCCGGTGCCAGTTTTGGGCTGAGAACCAGGGCTTCTGGGGCCCTTTTCTGAGCCACGAGGAAGGGCTGCCAAGGTCCAGCTCCAGGGTCCCCGGGGAGCTGGCCAAGGCCAGAGCCTTGAGAATTTTGTGTCCTTTACAGAAGCTCGTGGCTGTAGCTCCTCGGAAAGTCTTCCAGGATGGGAGGAGGGTGGGTGCGCGGGGCTCCCTCGTCCTCCCGGAGCGGGGCCCTGGCCGGTGGGGCAGCCTGTGCTCCCCCGGGCCGTCCCCCTGCGGCTGCCTCCGCCCCCCTGGCTGCGTCGTTAGGGACCCGCGTGCCGTGGTTGAGTCTCCCTCCCGTCCCTGGGGGCTGCGCTGGGCGCGCTCGGGTCCCCGCTTCTGCGTGGTCCTCGTCATCCCACCGGATGAGCAGTAGCTCCCTCTGCCCGGCCTCTGGGTTTTCGCTCTCGTGTTTGTGTTTTGCTGGGTCCTTTCCAGTGCTGTGCCCGTCTCACAGGTGCTCTGGGAAGGTCATAAGCTGCTTCTCTGTGTGGAAAGAGCGTAAGCCTTTGAGGTCAGATGGGGGTGCGCTGCATCTCCTGGGGGGAGGTGTGTGCACGTGTGCGCGTAAGCGCGTCCCCTGGAGGCAGCGTCCCGGGTGATTCCGCTGTGCTGTCAGCCCGGCTGGCCAGCGGGCACACACCACCCCCTCGATGCCCCGCGTCCCCGTGCCTGCAGCCCCGTGGGTCCCACAGGTGAACCTTCGGGCACCTGTCACTCGGGGCGCCACCGTCTCCACCAGCTCGTGGCGTGGCAGGCGTGTGAGCGTGTGGTGGCCGCGTTACACGCTCTGTGTCGATCTGGTGGCAGGGAGGTGGGCAGACGTTGGGTTACAGGATGGAGCACGTGGACGGCCTCTTGCCCCGCCCGGGCCTTCCGGAGGATTCCTTCCCGCGGTGTCCTTCCCACGGTGTCCCGAGGCGCCAAGCCCTTCTCCCTCGCGGCTCCCGCGCTCCCTCTGGCAGGACTTGGCTTCTTTAGCGCCTTCGGGTCTCGGCTGCATAAATGTTTCCATCCCAGTCTCCTGTGCTCCCTGCAGACTGGGAGCCCTGGGGCCCGATGAGTCACCGTGCAGCCCCTCCGTGGCCAGGCCCTGCGCCGCCGTCCAGCCCGGCCCGCTTGACGGAGGTGCGGCGTGGAGGGCGTGAGCTTTCGTGGACCCGTGGGCTGGGACAGGAACACGAGGGGCAGTGTGGCTGCTGGCCCACACCCTTCTGTGGGGACCTGCTGCCGGGCAGCCCCCTCGTCCCCATCCTGGTCGCCTGAAGACGCGAATTCCTGAACTGTCCGGAATGTCGCCTGTGGCCTGTGGGGAAAATAACCTCCTTAAAAGGGTGAAGAGTGAAGGTTTCTTTCCGTTTTCCTCCATTTGAGTTTCCTGAGACCTTCTTCATCTCTCCTGGACACACTTGATGTGCACACGTGCAGACACCTGCCTCCGGGAGACACACGCGGGCGCCCCCCCCCCCCCCCCCCAGGGCACGCAGCTCACGCCCTCTGACCTGGAGGGAGCACCCGTTCTAACACAGTGGACGGATGCCCCGTCTCGCCTCTGTCCCCGCAGCCTTCGTGGGCACCTCTATGTCCCTGTGTAGCTGGGAGGCCAGACCACACCTGTGGAAGGGCTTGCCCCTCCTGTGAGGGCAGGCCTGGCTCTGGGCGCTCCTGTGATCTCTCCCTGACCCTGGGCACGCTTCCCCTGGGTCCCCTTGGCTCTGCAGCAGCGGGCTGGCAGAGACACAGTGAGTGGAGGGCCCCATCCTGGAAAGGCCCATCCTTTCAGTCCCCTGTGAGAAGCTTCCCCACCCCCACCCCCACCCCCGGTCTGAATGGTTCTCAGGGCAGAGACGACGGGGATCTCCCAGCTTAGGGGCACTCGTTTGTGTCCACCGGAAGCCCCGGGGGCCTTGCGTTTGCCGGCACTTTCCATCTAGCGTGCCGAGGACAGCCTCTCCTCCCCAAAGCTGAGCCTGGGAGAGCTGGTTTTGCAAACCCACCCGTGGTTTGGAGATGCACCGTCCATCCACGTGGCCCTGGTGGCTGGGCGCCATGGCCCTGCCCTCGTGGGCCATCAGGGCCGTAGCTCGAGAGAACCTGTAGCTGGAGCCCGGTTGGACAGGGTTGGTGGCCCCGTGAGTGAGACCGTGAGCCCCACAGAGCATCGCGGCAGAGGGCACTGCGCGGCCTGCTGTGGGGTCTGGGGCTGGGTGGGTGATCTGGAGGAGGGTGGGCGAGGGAGGAGGCACCCGTTTTGACCAGATGGGAGGGTGTTGGTGTTCCGCGACCTTACGCTGTCTGCTTCCTGCCCGTCCCAGGACCACCTCCGATGCTGGCTCTCAGGGTGCGTGTCGCCCTCTTAGGGCCAGACTGGCCATCAGACTCTTATTTCTGTCCTCTTCCATGTGGCCACTGCAGTGTCCTGTGTCCTGGACTGCAGTGTGGGACCCTCGGCACCTCATAGCCAGCCAGCCGCCTGGTGACGGGGTGCTGGGGCCACTGTGCGGCCCTGCACACCTCTCCCCTGCAGTCATTGCTCTGCCGTCACTACCTTTCACGTCCGGCCCGGCCCTCTGCTGCCCTGACCCTCCTCGGGCTCCCGGCCGAGCCTGACTGGGAGCCGCCTGCCCCCTCAGGGTCCCGCGCGGGACCCAGCCCTGTCCCCAGAGGTCAGAGGCTCAGCCCCTGGGCTTCCGTCATCGCCCTGTCCCAGCAGCAGGGGAACACTGGCGGTCTGTGGGCTGGGAGGCCCAGCTTTTCGCACCGTGGCTCTGTGATCTTGGACGAAGTGATCAGCCCGTGCGTGTACATCACCACCCGGCATCTTTATGAAGATTTTGTCAGACGGGGTGGTGTGTGGGGGCGCCCGGTTCCCTCCCGCTTACGGAGAGGATTCAGCTGGTGGGGGGACCCTTTCCTTCCACACCACACTGAGCGTCACCTGAACACAAAGCCCGCCTTGTGCGGAAGCCTGGCCGCCCCTGCTCGCGTTGAAAACTTGAACCTTCCTTCCCAGGCCTCTGGGTAGAAACGCTGCCAGGTCTGGGCTCCCAGCTCCTCCCGACCACAGTCGCGGAAAGAGCCCCCGCCCCCCGCCCCCGATTCGTGCCCCATGAAACATACACGTGCCAGATGTGGCTGCTGGAAGGCATACACTGTGCTCTGCCAGACGGAACCTTCTCCATGTTCGTGCCCCCGCGCTAGCCACGCCTCTGGCGGCTTCAGTCTGCATCCAGATGTGTGTGCTGCCCGTGGACAAGCCTTTCCGGTTCTGTCTTCAGGACCCAGCGCCGGAGCCACTGATCATCTTTTTTGAACGAGGAAGCCCTGAGCGGTCTGTTCAGTCACTTCCAGGCTGAAAGTCTAGGAAAACGAACTCTGTTTTACTTTTTACTGGAGCCAATCTACAGTATAAAGAAACCTGAGTTTTCAGAGTGAAACGTCGCTCAGCCGTGAAATCGCCCGTCCCCGGCTGGCGGCTGAGCGGGTGGTGGGGAAGCAGACGGAGGCAGGGAAAGAAAAGGAAGCCCAGAGGGTCGGCGGCTGACTGTGCCAGGGCCTGTGAGCTGTGCAGGCGGCTCCTGTCCGTCTCCGGTCCTCCCCTCTCCGCGAGCTCCCTTGCTGGCAGCGGCCGGGCAGAGACCTCCAGTTCTGTAAGGAGGACAGGAATTCAGTCTTAGGTCGTTCCAGCCACACAGGCTGCACTGGGAACAGCATATGCTTCGGCCGCGTGACCCAGACAGGTTCAAGTCGGCCTACGTACAGAGTCACCGGTGTGGCGGCCGGAACAAGTAACGCGTGTGCCTCCCAGCGACTGTGGGCACCCAGCGGATTCCACACGCTCAACAGCCCCTCCCAGAAAGCGGGCAGCGTCTGCAACTTGAAATAGGACCTAAAACCCCACCCGTAATACAGAAGAAGCGCTCACAACCTGTCTAGCCAAGGGAAAGTCCCCCGAAACCTTCCCTTGAGAGCACTCGGCCCCAGGGCCCGCGTTGGCACCACCCAGGCCGGGGCTTGGGGCTCTGCCCTCTGCCCCCCGACAATGGGGTGTGGGCGTCAGGCAGCCGGAGTCCTGAACACAGAGGCGGACTGATCCCTTATTGCCCTGCGGGCCTATGCCTAGAGCCTCCCTCGGGGTCAGGCAGAGTCAGGGCGCTGTCGCCTGAAGGGCGCTGGTCACCTGTGGCCTGGCAAGGCTGGGCATGGGGCAGGTGCGAGTTTTGGAGGGAGGATGGGGTCAGCACGGAGAGTCAGGAAGTGGCCTGGGGGTCCCCAAATTCCTGAAGGAGGGGGCCTGCCTCAAGGAAGTAAGAGCTGAGACACGGGTTTGGACGCGTGGCTTCCCTGAGCCAGCACCGGCGGGAGATGTGACGTGCGGAGCCCTCTGCCTGTCTCCCCCCCAGGTGTCTGCGTCCCTTATGCAGCGGGGGGACTTTCTCTGCAGCGCCCTGCCCGCTGGGGTCACTGATAGCATCCAAGGGCCACGTGAGCTCCGTGCAAAACCCACAGAGGCTCCACAGAGGCGCAGGACGCCTCCGGGAGCCCCGCGCCAGCAAGGCTGGGGCTGGAGAGTGTTTTGTTTGAAGGTCTCTCACAACCTGTGGCCCCCACGGCAGTGTTGTTGCTGGCGAGCAGCTGACAAGGAACCGGCCTGGGGCCTCTGTTCCCAGAGCCTGGGGTCTGAGGAGCTGCTTTGGAGTGGGGGAGCCTCCCAGAGGTTTGAGGACCACTGATAGGGGCTGACCTCCCCTAGAGATGGGAGACCTGGGGCCTGGAAGAGGGGGCTGGGCCACTGCCAGTCTCAGGCCTGCGTTCTCCTCTGGGCTCCTAGGGTGACGAGGTGCCTTGTCATTAGATCCCCGTGGCCACCAGCCCCCCGTCCCTGACGAGCGTGCGTGGCCGATAGGGAAGAAAGGCCTCCAGCCCCTGGTGCACAGGTGAGCAGAGGAGACCTGGGCTACGGCAGGGCCGGGCGTGCCTCCCTCGGCCCCCTGTGCGGGCGCTTGGGGGTCCGGAGCCCCTGTGTGTGACCCCAGCAGGGTCTCCAGGTTCCGAGTCCCCGTGTGCAGCCCCAGGCCTCCCCCGCCACCCCGCTTCCTGTCGTGAGTAGGTTTACAGAGCTTCCCGCAGCTATCGGCAGGATGCCTGGGGATGACGCGGCCGGTGGGTGGGCACTGCCCCCAGAAAGGGCCCCTCCTGTGGACGGTGTCGTGGGGCAACGTTCTCGTCAGTGGAATCTGGGCCCCCCTCAGGCGAGAGTGAGCTCCCGGGGGGCAGTACCCGTTTCTGTCGTACGCTTTGTGGGCATCCTGCCTCCCGCGCCCATGACCTTGGGCCTTGGCGGTCTCTTCCTCTGAGAGCCCTGAGTTAGCAAGATAGCCTTCCCTGTGAACTCCCCCAGCCTCGAGGGGGAATTTCTGAGCTAGTGGACGAGTGACAGGCCTGGCTGGCCACCCGCCCCCTCCCCGCCCCGACCTCCTGTCTTCCTTAAGCCGACAAAACCACGGTCCTCCCCAGCTGCTGCCACCGGGAGGGCCGGTGTGTGGCTTGGCTCCTGCCTGCGGTGCCCTCGGTGCACTCGCTCTGTGCCGTGGCCCCCGCTGGCAGAGAGGCAGCGTCCTCCTCCGGCCTGCATGGGCTGCTGCCTCCGCTCTCTGGGGTGCCTTCCCCACTCACCCCGGCCCCCTACCTGCCCAGGCTTCAGCCGAGCCGGCCGTGGGCCGGTGGACGAAACACAGGACAAGCGTGGCTGCTAAAAGAACCACGGAGACTCACATCCTGAGTCCCTGGTCCCGAGTGGAGGGGAGAGCCTGAAGCCTTGACATTGGGGGTGTCAGGCCAGCTGCTTAGCCCCCGGGACTCCGTCCCCTCCTGTAAATTGGCAGTAATTACAGCATTGCCCCTCGGGGTCTTGGAGGGCTAAATGAGCTAGCACACCTGGACGTGGGGGGGCCCAGGACAGTCGGCAAAGCCAGGTTTCTGCCACGAGCCGGGACCCTCACAGAGACGAGGCCCCGCGTGTGTCTGAGGTGGGCCGGCCTCTGCGGCCCAGCCTGGCCCGTCCCCCTGTCCGGCCCGCTGTCCGTCTACCGCTCGGGCGCCCCAGCACCCTCCTCCTGAGGGGTCTTGAGGACTCGGCCTGTCTTCTTGTCACATCCTGGCTCTGCGTGTCTGTGGACCCGCTTGGGATCCTCGCTTGGGATCGTCTGCGCCCCGAGGCCCCGGGCCCTGAATCAGGGTTGAGGTGCAGGAAGACACGCCTCCCGGGACGGGGCGCTGGGCCGCCTCACCCCCGGGCCTGCCGCCGCCTCGTGTGGCCACGTGCCCTTGGTGCCACGTGCGGGGCCAGGCGAAGGCGGTTTCCTGGCAGGCGCTGGCGAGGAGGCAAAAGTGTGTCCGAGCTCTGCAGACACGAAGCGCACACGGGCCCTGGAGATGGGCGAGAGCGTGGAGGGGATGCCCTTGGCCCTACGCCCTCCCCTGCTCACGGGGCCGGCCCGTGGGTGAGTTGTCCCCCTGGAGCGGGAACTCACAGTGCAGGCTGCGGCCCAGCGTCCCCGTCCCCGATTCGCCGGTGCGTGTCGCTGGCCCCGTGTTGGGAAGGCGGCAGCTCGTTCCGGGACCGGCGACTCTCTGTCACCCACCCCCGTCTCCCAGGGCCCACGGTTGGGTGATGTCCTTGCACGTGAGGACACGTTCTCTGCGGGAGGGACGTCTGCCCTCGGCTTTGCCCGCGGCGGGGGTTGCGGACGTCACCGCGCCGTCCCGCATGGCCTCCACAGGTGGCCTTCCCCCGTGCAGAACGGGCACACCCGTGTTCACGGCAGCACCCCCCCCCCCCCCGACAGCGGCCACAGGCGGAGGCAGCCCCGTGCTTGTCGATGTGTGTCGCACGAGGGGATGCAGTTACTCAGCCGTGAGGAGTGGCGTTCGGATACCGGCCCGAGGCTGGGGGGGGGGCGGGGCGGGCCGTACAGACGGGGCGCTCAGTGGGAGGAGCCACGTGCCGCGTGAGTCCACCGTCGTGGGTGTCGGGGGAGGGAAGCAGGTCCCTAGAGACGAAGATGAGTGGCTGCCCGGGGGAGTCACCTCTTCTGTCGCTTCCCGTAATACCAGCACTAACGACCCCTTTGTCTTGACTCTTGTCACTAAGACACCTTTCCGAGTTTGGGAATGGATTACTTGAGGCAAACGCCTCTGGCCTCCGCTGTTCTTAGGTGCGTGGAGCTTGCAGCCGCCCCCTCAGACGGCTTCCTCCTGCCTGACGGCAGCCGATCCCCATTCCCGGGCTCTGTCCCCCTTTGCTCTGTCGTCGTCCTGCTGCTGTCCGGTCAGCAAGCGGAGGAGAGGGTGGGCTGACTACGGACTGACGCCTCCGTTCCAGCCCAGGCCGCGGCCTGGGAGCGAGCCCTGCAGACGTGTGGGCCGGCGTCTAGGGCTGGCCTGTCGCCAAGGCGGCTGGCCTGCCGGCTGCTTCCTGATTTGTCTCCCGGTTCGTGTGGCCTCCGTCACCCGCGGAATCTCACAGCAGACCCATAGCACTAAGTAACGGGGCTTTTTCAGACACTGGGGGAATCTAGGCTTTGTGGACACATCTCTCAGAGGAAAACCGTATCTGGGTTATTGTGGCTCCGACCTGCCTTCCCGTCGCAGTGTACGGCCCGCTGGCCGTGTTTGCCCGGCTCTCCCCTTGCGGATGGGGCGCTGCGGGTGGGGAGGTGAAAGGCGTCGGCCGAGGCCGGGAGGGGTGCGGGCTCCGTGCTCCTGGGGGGGGCAGGCGGGGCGCGACGTGCAGGGGGCCTGCGGGAGCAGGCGCTTTGCAAGAGCGTTGTTCACACCCTGTGGAACCGTGGGTCGTCACAGAAGCATCTCCTTGACCCCCTCAGCGAGTGGAGGGACTCGAGGGGCAGGCCCTGTCTGTCTGCACTGCTGGTCGGGCAGGTGTCCGTCCACCGTCCTGACAGCGCACCCGGGCAGGGATTCACCGCGACGGCCTTTCCTTCCCGGCCCGCAGGTCCCGCTGCCCGAAAGTCGCCGTGTAGCGTGGGCCACGCTGCGGCAGCTGCTGGCTTCTAGGAGAGGCCGCTGTACGTCACCCGTGTCTCAGCTCCCGCGAGGCCCGGCCCCTGTCCGGTGCCACTAGTCGTATGACCGCACGACCTGGGAAGTCGGAGGGATATTGAGCCACGTGTGACCCGGCAGGAGGGTCACGGGAACTCCCAGGTGGCCCGGGCTCTGCACAGGGAGCAGTGGGGGGCCGCGGAGAGGCTGGCAGTGCCCCTGAGGGCTTCCGTCCTCAGTCTGGGGACCGCCTACAGGGCTGCCTGTGGAAATAAGGAGGCCAGGAATTCGGGAGTCCCTAGCCTAGATAGAGTCCAGGGACAGTGGCCCAAGGAACAGTGATGGAGTCTGGGAGACAGTTGGGGGATTGGAAGGCCACTGGGATCCAAGCTCAGGACGTCTGGACCCACCAGGAATTCGTGGTCTCCTTCCTTTGTGGGGACCCGGCCCGCCTCTCCACGCCTCCGCCCAGCCGTCCACCCCTCCTCCCTGACTCCCCGCAGGACTACTCCACCCTGCACCGCCTCCCGCCCGTCTTTTGGGTTCTGCCTCTGCTACTCACCTCTCCGTCTTGGGGCTGATGCTCCCCGGTGTGGCGTCCGGCCCCCCCGGGGCGCTGGCCAGCCTGTCCTTTGCCTGCCCGCAGGCCAGGCCTTGCCTTTCGGGCATTAGCCGTGGCCGCACAGCCTGACCCCATGGCCCCTCTCAGGGGCACTGAGGCCCCTCCTGCCCTGGGCACAGGTGGGCGGGTGCTTCTGGAGGGGCGACGGGCCTGGGCACCCTGCTCACAGGCCCCCCTCGCTGAGAAGTTGGCCGCGGGTGCTGCTGGGACCACGTGGACGCTCCTGGCCGTCTCTGCCCACAGCCTCCCTGCGCGGTGCCCGTCCTTCCATTCCTGAGTCGGAGACGCGCTGGTTTTCTCCTCTGCTTCCTTTTCCCCTCTGCTTCCTGCCTTTTTGAGGGTCTCTGTGGACTTTTTTCCCTTTTAATTCTTCACTGTTTGTTTGCTCAAGTTGTCCCAAACATGGCCAGGAGGAACCACTTCCAGCCGGGGCCTGGGTCCTGTCGGCACTGGGGGCGTGGCCGTGGTCATCTCCGTTTGTCCTCACTGCCTAGGTCAAGGTGCCCCAGGCCCTGCTCCGTGGAGCCCTGTCCCTTTGTAGTGGCGCTCCGCAGGCTTTGAGACTATGCACGGGAGGGGCAGCCCCGCAGAGCAGAGGCCGGCCTTGTGGGGCCTTCCAGCTGGCCGTTCACGGGCAGGCCCGGAGGCCGCGGGCGGGAGCACTTTCCCCTCCAGCCCCCTGCCACTCACCACCGCCTCTTTAGAGAGAGAGAGCCTTTTCAGCGTTTCTTTTTAAGTTTATTTATTTACTTGGTGCACACACGTGAGCTGGGGAGGGGCAGAGAGAGGGAGAGAGAGAGTCCCAAGCAGGCTCTGTGGGGGCCGCACAGAGCCCGAGGTGGGGCTTGATCCCACCCGTGAGATTGTGACCTGAGCCGAAGTCTGGAGTCGGAGTCGGATGCTTAACCGACAGAGCCACCCAGGCGCCCCTGCAACGTCTTTTAAACGCGTTTATAATCTTTGAACTGTCTCTTTCTCTCCTATGCTCCCTGACACGGCTTCAGCTGGCGATCGGAAATCTCTGTGTGGGGTTGCCCTCCCTGGAAACATAGTGCGCGGAGCCGAGCCGTAACCGCGCAGAAGTACGGCGTCCTAGGCCGGACTTGGCTGCTGTCCCTGTCTGCGCCAGGTTCTGCTGGCTCCAGTGTGTGTGTGTGTGCACACGTGTGTGCACACGCGTGTGTGTGCGGAGCAGCGCCTGGGTGCTCCGAGTGCTCCTCTCCACTGCTGCTGACCACGTGTTTTTGGAAAAGCGCAATGTGCCCTGAATTCCCTGAGTCACGTGGCATCCGCAGGGCGGAGTTTCCCTCGTCCGATTGTTGGGGAGCGCGGGGCGGGGTGTCTGCTCTTCCGCGGCTGGTTTGGGGTGAGAGCCCCCAAGGTATAAATCACCGAGCGCGACCCGCCGACCCTGACCACATGGGCCGTAAACCCTGCGAGAAGCACCCTGTGCGGGCGCGGTCAGGGTTCTGTGGCCGGCGCCCAGCTGCCCTGCAGGGCGAAGCTCTGCCGGCGGCCACTAGGTGGCGCCCCGCACACACGCCTGCTCTCCCAGCTGCCGAGAGGTTCCGAGTCCCGTGTTCCCTGCGGGAACCGAGAAACGTACCGCGCTCCGACTTCACAGCATTTCGGACGGTAGCATCGTTTCCTCGGTTCACGTGATGTTAGTGGCACACGGGCCCGCAAGAGCCTCCCGGGAAGCGGTTTTCAAATACCGGGAGGAGGGGCGAGAATGTCATAGCCACTCAACAAATGCTTGTCCCTGGGACTTCAGTGTTACACGCGTACGGAATGAGGCAAATCGTAAAATTCTTTGCGCCTCGCGTTCTTTATTAACGTAAGATGGGTAAATTGGGATTCTTTCATTCCCAGAGACTCCCTGTTCGTTACTCAGATTTACTCGCCGTGTGCACGGCACGCTCCCCTCTTGCCCGGGGGGACGAGGCCCTCCCGCCGGGGGACAGGCCCTCCCACACGGAGCCGCCGGGGCCACTCAGTTCTGTCCTCGGCCCTCGGGACGCGTCAGCAGTTGTCAAACGTCCGTTCTCGGGAAAGAACGTTTGCCAGACTTGGGGGGCTGTCTTCACGGGGCTCGGGGTGCGCCCCGCCCTGCCTGAGGGAGCGTGCGGGCACACGCTGCTGCTGTGCCACTGCAACAGAGGAGTAACGAACAAGTGGCGGGCCCGTGTCACCAGGGGAAATAGGCTAAGTCCCGTGCCGGTTTCTGCTACACGTCACACACCCCTGGAAATAGACATTTTGAGAATTCCGAAGGTGGGTGATTTGTGTCGAGTGACTTAAGTCTTCAAACGCGTGGGTTTTTCTTCAGCAGGATCTTCTTCGTGATTTACGTAGAACTCGAGGCAAACGGTACAACCTCTGGAAGAGACGCAACGGATGAGAAATGAAAAATCCCCCCCGTTTTCCAGCTGATTTTAAATCCAAGAACTTCACTTGTAATTTAGCTTCTTAATCATTTTCTCCAGGTTTATCCTTCACCACGTGCGTTCTATGAAGGACCGGGGGTCTGCCTTCCCGATGCATCTGCAGGAGATGCATTAGCAGGAGATCTGGTTTCCCGTGATAAATTTTATAACCTTCGTGAAGCAACCTAAAATTAAATTCACCTTCTAGAATCTTAAATAAGCACGACAAGGTAGATGAGTTGTTGTGATTAGCAAAATTAAGATTAACTTAAAAAGTATAATAGGAGGGACTGATAACAAAATTAATGGCCTTGGAACATAGACTTCCACTGGGAGACATCGAGATTGGTGAGTTAAAAAAACACACGTGTAATATGTACGATCACGTTCACAGTCTGCTGGAGCCTTTCCCGACCGACTCCTCATTCTTCTCTCAGCTCAGAATTCTTTCCATGTCTTGGGCCACGTGGCAGGAGCACTGGAGGCAGCGTCCAGTCGCCCCGGATCCAGTCCAGGTGACTGTGGATGGACAAAAGCCATGTGGGAAGCACACGGGGCTGGTGGCGGAGGTGTCCCCAGTGGGGAGAAGAGTACAGAGGCCAATCAAGCCGTGAGACCCGGGGATGCCGCGAAAGCAGCGGAGGGGTCTCCGTGAGACACCCAGCCTGCCACCCATCCCCGGGGGCCCTCTGTCACCGGCACGGGTGGGACCCGCTCAGGCCCCCCGGAGGTCACCAGAAACAAGCCAGGTTGCAACCAAAGCCACTGAGAAAGTGAAAACAAGACCATGATTTTCGGCCCCTCTTCTGTTTGGGGGAGCCCAGCTGGGGTGAGGGACTCCGGGGCTGTGGGCGGAGACCCACGTGGCTCTCGGCTCTGTGCCCTTGGGATCTCCCTCTTCTCCTAGGAGCTCTTTCTAGAGCAAAGAGCAGAACAGATGAGCGAGGAAAAGGGTCTTTTTATTTGAAATAGCACTGCCACCCCAAACCAGCCCACCCGCTGGGTCCCATGTCCCCTAAGAACAGTGTTGGCTTCCTGACCCAAGAGCCTGGCCGTGTGTGGTGGACCTGGGACTGACCCTGGCCCCAGCCCCACCCACCCGCTGTGAGAGGACGAGGACTGAGACTCCGTGACGGCAGGTGTGTGTGAGGTCAGAGGCCCCACGGCTGCAATGCCGGGCACCCTGCAACCTGCCATTCGCTCGGCCAACACGAGAGTTCCCCAGCGGAGCCGGGGCCACAGGACCCCCCGCCGTGCAGCCCATAGCTTGAGGAGTGGAGGGGGTCGGGTCTGAGACTTTCAGGACCGGGGGAAACCCTGCAGCAGAGGGGCGATGCGCCCTTCAGTAGAAATAGCACGTTCACGGACAGAGGCAACCCAGAACCTTCTCTAATTCTGCCCCTGATTTACTGGCCAGGAAGTAGATTAGGCCCCACCTGTCCAGAATTTCACAGCTACCAGGGGCGAGTAAGACCAGGACCCTGGTGTCCAGTGTATTTTCATGCTTCTGCACAGGCAGACTCTGAACTCAGTCATCGCATCACCCCGGAGGGGATATATTCTGCAGACAGAAACACAATGGCAACCAAGTCATGGGCTAAATCTCCCGAGAGACCAGGGCCAAATGGAGCGATTTCCCTGAATGGAATGTGGCAAAACACAGAGCCACACTTTGCCATCCTCGGATCAGATGTGTCAGAATTAAGTTTTCAGGTTGTCAAAAGTTAGTATGTTAATATCTCTGGTAAGGGACCAATCTCCAAAATACATAAAGCACTCCCACAACCCAGTAGCAAGATAAAATGTGATTACACAGGATGAGAACAGACATTTCTGCAAAGAACGCAGACGGCCAACGTGTACGTGAGAAGGTGCTCAGCGGCACTCGTCAGAGGAGCGTGTCAGAACCCCAGCGGGTGCTCCTCACGCCTGCTAGGGTGCCGCCACCAAGAGGACACCGAGCGCTGGCGAGGGAGTACGGGAAAGGGGTCCTCATGCACCGCTGGTGGGGATGCGCACTGCCGCAGCCACTGTGAAAACAGTACGGACGTGCCTCAGAAGTCAAAAGCAGGTCTACTTATCCAGTGATCGCACTTCTGGGTATCTACCCAAAGGAAACAAAAGCACTCAGTCAGAATGGTGTCTGCACCCCCGCGTTCACTGCCGCGTTATTCACAACAGACCAGACACAGAAGCAGCTGAGTGTCCCTTGACGGACAAGTGGATGAAGAAGAAGGGGGGGGGGTACACGCACCGCGGAATATTAGCCATAAACAGAAATGAAATCTGGCCACTTGCGACAACACGGACGGACCTGGAGAGCACTGTGCTAAGTGAGATAAGTCAAAGAGGAGTAGAACATGATCTCAGTGGTACAGGGGATCTTTAAGAAAAACAACCAAGGCCACGGAAGCAGCATGGATTGGTGGTTGCCGGGGCAGGGAGGAGAAACGGGTGAAGGGAGTCAGAAGGTAAAAATAAACAAATAAATAAATAAATACAGTGTATTGCTGAGCAGCGACAAAAAGCAACACACTTTTGGATGCACAAACCTAAACGCGGGTTGGAGTTCCCAAGCTGCCAGCCCCAGCCGCTCCCTGTCACCGTAACCCCGCAGGAAAGCGTAGGGTGACATATGAATGAGATCTTAAGGCGTGTGCATACTTCCGGCTGCTTTTGGCAAACGACCTACGTTCACCTGTTCTCTGCGTTTGCGCGCACACAGTTAACATGCTGTGTGTGCTGCGTGTTACGGGGCCCTGTGGGGCCGGGCCAGTGCCCCGTAATCACATTCACACTCCTCTTTCCTCAGAAAAGCGCTCTCCTACCGCTTCAGCTCAAGGTTTGCTACCAAGGGAATGTGCCGCAAACTTGAGAAACAAATCTTCCTGTTTTTAGAGCTTTGTGGGTTTCAGAGGTGCGGTTAGGGGGCTGCAGGCCTGTGGTGCGTCGTGACGTCGGGGTGCAGGTGAGCGGATGGTGTCGAGGAGAGCAGGGGGCTTCTACTGCCACGGTTTTAGAGCAGGTGTTTACGGGACGCGGCGTGGAAGGATCCAGGCACGCGCCGCGTCTGGCGAGGCAGGCTGCTGTCGGGTGCGAGGTGGCAGTGGTGGCCCCACGCTCTGCCCCGGTGCCAGACCGGGCTCCGCCTTGCAGGCCTGTGACTCCCCAGGCGGTCCCTCCCAGCTTCTGTGTTAGGTTGGAAATCCTCACCACGCTTTCTTCTCTTCGGTTTACTATTAGCGTGGGGTTCTGTGCACACTGTGGGGAGGTGGCTTCCACTGAAGACGGTTAGCTGAGGTCACCGGGGAGGGCAGCAGGGGTACCAGTTAAGGGCCCTCCGCCCAAGACCAGCCACACTGCTGGCCCTGTCCTTCTGAAGCATTTGCACGCTGCCTGTGTGCGTGGCACGGCATGCGCCTCTCCCCGCCTCACCGCACCCAGCACGACCCTGCGGTAGCAGGAGCCCGCCCGTCCGTCCAACGGGAGTGCCCTTCGTGTTGCTTCCTTCGCTTTCAGGCTTTGGTGACTTCTCTCGCATCTTTTTATAAGCGCAAGAGACAGAATCGGGTATTTTGCCAGCACGGAATATAAACACTGGATTTGGATTCTCCTGACTTCGTTCAGAAACCCAGGGTGGAGGCGGCCAGGCTGAGGACGCTATTGCGGGTGTGGCCCCGCACGACCGAGCAGTGCGTCCGCCCGAAGCAGGTGGGCAGGCAGCTGTTTTTCACGCCAGGCCCCTCCCGCCTTGGACCGCGCAGCCTTGGCCTGAGAGCGGCCTGTCTGGAAGCAGAAAACTTGGAGAGAACACGCCTCGTGCTGTTCTGGGTCCCGGCCTCAGCGACGTCCTGGGGAAGAGCGTGACAGAGCGGGCAGCGACAAAGTGCTGTGCATCCAGGTCAAGTGTCGGTCGCCTGTCTCCCAGGAGGGGGCCCGGACCGTGCCTCCGGGAAGTACGCCGTTGACTGCCCGTCCGATGACCCCACCCGGGGCACTGGTGGAGGCCCCAGGACCCGCGCTCAGCGAGCGGCTGCGACCCCAGCCGCCGGCTCTACGCCATCACCTGCTGTACCCCCGCTTGGTCCTGGGAGCAGCTCTGGCGCCCGCAGTGCATTTTCTTTATCAGCCGCCGGAGTCTGCTGGGGAAGTTTCTGTTGATGTAGCGGTAAAGGAGCGGCACCACGGAGCTGCTGGAGAAGGCCAGGAATCTCGCCACGTCCTTAGCGAAGAGCAGGATCCCCAGGTGGTGCCTGTCGACGGGCTTCCCCCGCAAGGCCAGCAGCGTGTGCCCCAGGAGGGTCAGGTAGTGAGGCGTCCAGAGCCCGAACTGCGTGCACACGGTGGCCACCAGGAGCCTGTGCACCGAGGGGTCCGGCCTCCCCGCGTCCTGGTCGAGCGGCGTGTCCGCCTTCCGGATCCTCGAGATGAGCGCGAGCGCGTAGAGCACGGCCAGGGCGGGGACCACGTAGCCGATGAACACCATGATGGCGTCCGCGGCCTGCGCGTCCCGCATCTTGGAACACTCGACGATCCTGGCGGCCACGTGGCTGCAGACGTAGAAGAGCAGGGAGGAGAAGCTGGTGAGCAGGGCCCCGCCCCAGACGAAGCCGCACACGTGTCGCGTGTTGTAGACGCTGGACATGTAGGTGCGCGGCAGCGCCCGCTCGATGTAGCAGTCGAGGCTGAGCAGGGCCGTGGAGTACATGGTCACCAGGGAGGAGACGTTGAACAGCACCAGCAGCGTGACGTGGGCCTCGCTGCCGAAGCCCCACAGGGCCCACCCGGAGGCGGTGGGGCCCAGCAGGTGCACGGGCGCCAGGGCGCTGAGCACCAGGCCCGCCACGGCCATGTTGACGAAGTAGACGTCAGGCATGGTCATGCTGCTCTGGTCGTGCAGGTTGACCAGGACGAGCAGGGCGTTGTAGCCCAGGCCGACGGGGACGCCGGCCACCAGGTAGAGCAGGGAGAAGGCGGACAGGACCAGATGCAGGTGCTGGCACAGCGGCTGGTCCTCCGCGCCGCCCGTGCCGTTGAGCGGGCCGCAGCTCCACATGATGGCGGGCTGCGGGAGAAAGCAGCGGAAGGTTAGCCAGAGCCCCGGGCCCCGCCAGCCCCTCAGAGATGCGGAGGTGGTGCCCGAAGGGAGCCTCGCCCCTTAACCTAGCAGGGCAAGGGCCAGAGACTGCGGGCCCTTCCAGAAGAACTCCGTCCCGAGCGTGCGTGTTCTGGGAGAGCCGGGTCGCTGTCCGTGGCTGCCTTGGGTCCTGAGCTGGGCCCGCAAGGTCCCGATGCGGCCGTGACCCTGACGGCCGCGGCGAGCCTCCCCGAGCCCGTTTCTAGAGAAACGTGAGCACTGGATGATGCGCCCGAGATCCCGCCGGGGAAGCCGCTTCGGGCAGCCTTCACGCTGCCTCCCGTCCTGGCTTCTCTCCGCCAAGCGGGGACACCCTGCAGGGCTCCCCACCCCCAGTCCTGGGCTCCCGTCCTGCCCCCCACCACCCAGTGGCTTTAAGCGAGCCCCGTGACCACCTCCTTTTCAACCTCTTTACCGAAAGGGGTTTTAGAAGGACGGGTGCCCGTGGCGCGGCACGCAGGGCCGTGATGCGTATGGGCCTTCCCACGACAGGGCGACCCTCCACAGCCTCCTGGGTGGGAACAGCAGGCCGCCACAGCCCTGCCCGGACCCTTCGCGGCGTGCGTGGGAATCGTGCGTCCGCCCGCCCTGCACACCTGCGTCTGCGGTCTGGTGGCCAGAGACCCGCCCCGTCTCTCCTGCCACCTGGGCTGCACCAGCACGCTGCGCCTCTGTCCCCGAGAGCGGGTGTGGGTGCCCACGTGGGAGCAGGTCGCGGGCAGCCGCACAGGCTGGCGTGTGACGGGCGCGCCCTGGACGCAGCTGGGAGAGCAGGAGGCGCTAAGCCAGGCGGTGGGAGCCCCACCTGAGGAGCGGCGCGGAAGTGGGGGTGGCCACCGTGGGTGAGAGGCTCACGCCTTGGTGTCCACCGGGCCGCCACGGGGCCCCGGTGATGGGGTTCCCTCGGAGGGAACCCTGCGCTGCGCTCCCGCCGTCCCCCCTCCCCGCTGGAGTGCAACCCAGTGGCCCGTGGTCTAGCACACGGGAGGCGTGGGTGTGCGGCTGGCCGGGAGGACCCACACGTGAGGAAAGAGCACACTCTTTCCGTGCAAAATGAATTTCGGCCCATCCTGATCTCCTGCTCCCAGAATAAGGAATCCCCTCGGGCGACCACGTGCGAAGTGCACGTTTGTTTCCTGGGCGTAGGGGCCGAGGGTTCTGCCAGCCCTGTTGCTGTTGGTGCCGGACCCCAGCCCCTGCCCACACCTGCCGCTGCACTGCAGGCTGGAGCCTGGCGTGGGGGCGGGGGCGTCGGGTGGGGACCAGGCGGTGAGCACAGACATCTACCTGCTGAGCCAGTGGGGCGCCAGGGGGTTAAGCAGGAAGCAAAGGGAGGTCGGGGTCCCCACAACAGGAGTGCGCCTGCATCGGCTGTGACGGGCAGGGGGGCAGGCGGCGCGGGAGCTCCCGTTCAGGGACGTCGAGTCAGTGGGAGTGTTTTGTAGTTCTCGTGAATGCCGCCCAGCAGCCCGTCAGACGGGAGTGATGCTCGGGGCCGGGCCGGCCGGATTCTGCCCACACGTGCTGATTACCTCACTTTTAGAAGCGTTCGCTGTAACCCACAGCCTGGGTCGGGTCCCTAAATCTACACCGCGCTCCTCAGCTTCTGGCCCTGGTGGGCGCCCTGCACCCCAGGAACCGGATCCCGGGGTGCAGCGGGGGCACTGGGCTGCTGGCATGTTCCTGGAACACCTGTGGCTCCTACAGGAAGCTTTGGTCTCCCAAAGCTGGGTGGGGGGGGGGGTCCCTTTTGTGTCATCTTTTAGCTGATTACACGGCCGGTTTCCACTCTGCTTCCTGAACTCATCCGGAGCTGGCTGTGGATGTTTAAGCGCGGTCTCCTCTCCGTTCTGGGCTCCTGCACACCGAACCGTGGCTCTGACCAAAGCGGGGGACAGCGAACGGGGGCCCATGGCGGTGGAGAGCTCGTCCACCGGACTTCACAGGCCTCGAGTCCCCAGGAAACACCGCGCATCCTTGCGGCCACCAGACGTTTCACATCCCATCGCATCCGTCTCTGCCGTGGTCAGCCCACAGGCAGACCCCCTCTGGTCTGGCCCTGCCTGGCTCACATCCTACCCCAGGGCCCGCGGGGCCTGCCCGAGGCGTCGCACCTACTCTCGTGTACCGGCCTCCCTCCTCGTAAGGAGACCGAGACGTGGAGCCGCAGCCCCACAAAAGGAAGGGCCTTCCGCCATCTTTAAGACCGGCGTTGAACTCACACGGGGTAGCTGCTAGCGAGAAAGGCGGGCTCGCGCTCGGCGCCCAGGCCGGGACCCCAGGGTTCGCGCTGCTGGTGTGACGAGCCCGTCCTTCCCTCCCGGTTCAGGTGTGGCGGGCGGGGGACACTCGGCACTCACCGCTCAGGGCGTCCCCCCCCCCCCCCCCGGCCCAGCCCCTCCCGGCCGCCCGTCCCCGGTGCAGCCACAGGTGCAGCCATAGCGGAGCCTTCGGCGCAGGCTGCTTACCTTTATCCCGAGCCCCGCGTTTCTGTGCGCCTGGACCGCAGACCCCGTCCGTGAGCAGCCAAGGGCGCCGAGAGGATCCTGTTTCTCTGCCCCCCACCCCCACCCCACCCCACCCCCGGGAGCTTATCAGCCGCAGCCGTGCAGCGCTGGCTTCCTGCGCGGGCGCGTGTGCGCGCTCGGTGCCCAGTGTGGACGCACACTTGTTTTCCTCCAGTAAATCACTCGGTCTCTGCCTCCCTTGGCAGGCACGGCGGCCCCTCCCCAGCTCTGTTTACGGCCGGTTTCACGGAATGAGGGTTGTGCCTGGAAGGGCCGGCCGGCACCGTCGGATCAGGCTCCTGCCCTGCCGCTCCGGTTTCGGGAGCACCCGCTTCCTCCCCCCTCTGCGCCCCCGGCCCGCTCTGGGTGGCGGGGCCGGTGCGATGAGGCTCGTCTGGAGCCCACGTGGCCGCTCCGGACACTCGGGGTGCTGGGCGTGTGCACAGACGAGTTCCTTTTTTCCCTCCGCGAGGAAGCTGGGTGGCCACTAAGGGCGGAACGCGGGCCTCCCTGAGAGTTACCCAGTCACCGTGGAGAGGGGCCGTGGCCGCCTGCCCTGGGGCGTGGCCCCGAGAGCTCTCCAAAGCGGGCACCGGTGGCTGAGGGCCAGGCTCGGGACCAGCAGGAAGAAGGGTGGGTGTCTTCTCGACGTCGCTGTGGAACACAGCCGGCCTGGAGCCTCCCGGCCGCGGGGTCAGAGCCGCGGCCCTGACTGCCCACGGCTGCCCCGTGGGGCCGCAGGAAGGGCCGCTGGCGGGCCGCCGCGCTGGGCTGAGGACGGCTCCGTTCTTGGGAAAGCCTCAGCCGGAACGCGGTCTGTTGAGAGCCTCCTTCCTAGTTCACGTGCTCGTGTGGCCCCAGCTCGCTTGTCGGAGGGGGCGCTGCGCGTGCACGGTTCCCACGCGGGTCAAGTACACGGGCGGCCGTGATCCGGATGCGGACGGTTCGCTTTCTCTAGGCCTGACGAGAGGCCTCGTCCTTTCGTTCCGGCAATCCTCCGGGGAGGCCAGCGGTGAGGAGCCGCCTTGTGTCACAAACGGGGCCGTCTGTCTGGCATTTGCCGAAGCTCGTCCCTGTCTTTGGAGGGGGAGTGGGGGAGGCAGAGGGTGCCACCGTCACGGAGGCTCCCGGACGGCCAAGCGCCTGCCTCGAGATGGGCTCGCCCGCGCCCTGTGCAGACAGAACGTGGGTCCCGGGGAGCACGGCTGGCAGAGCCAGCCGAGCCCGGGGTGTGGGCAGGTGGCACGGTGGACGCGCTCAGGAGGCCAGAACTGCCGCGTGTCGAGCGAGCAGGACGGGCCAGTGAGAGAAACACGCTCAGGTCTTGGAGCCGGTGGCGCTCGTCACAGCGTAGACATTGCGGAGACCGTGGGCGGGGGTGCCGCCCGGTCAGGGCCCGGCCCCGGTGCTGTTCCTCGGGGCCGCTGCCCGCCGCTCCGCACCCGGGAGCCCGCGGACGCCCCCACGCCCGCCCCCTTCCCGGCCCTGCCTTTCTCTGGTCCCCGGTTCCTTGCGGTGACCCCACTTCCCTTTTGTGCACTCTGGTTTTGCAAGTCCAGGAACCCGGGAACAGAGACTTCCCCTCAGGCTGCCCGGGAAGCAGGCCAACCTGGGAACAATGGTTTGGCTCCCGCCCTCCCGCGCAGGCCTCAGACCACCTTTCCAGCTCGCCAGTTCTCGGTTCACTTCCTTCGGCGAAAGAGGAAGTTGGGGCACAGCCGGCGGGGAGGCGGCCTCTCCAGGGCCGAGCAGGCCTGCGCTCCACTCTCCACCCGTTTTCATTTGGAAATCTGCCACGTTCTCCCCAAATGGCAGGATCGACAATCCCAACTTCCGGGCCCTGCCACCTGCCGCAGCCCCTCAGCTGACGGGGTCAGGGTCAGCGGGGACCCCGGTGGGCCTCCCATCCAGGCTGGCTCTCCAAACAGGCCGGTCCTGTCACCACACCTCCCCACTAGGACCCCTGGGCCCTTCCTTGCCGGAGCTCCCCGCTGCCTCCCTGGCCCCTTGTGCCTGCCCTCCTTTTCCACACGCTTTAGAGCCCTTTCCGGAAGGGTCCATTGGCAGAGACGCCTGGCCTGCTCTGCCCTTCCCGCCCCCGCTCCCTCGGTGCCACTCTGCCTCTGCTGGCCCTGCCTCTAGCCTCCCAAAGCCTCTTCCAAGACTCCTTCAGGACTGACACCCCATCATGTCCATCCAGGTGCCCTGTCTGCACCCACAGCGATGGCTGTGCCCACGGACCGGCACCCAGGGCCCCCCCGTGAGCCCCCGCTCCTGACAGCCCACCGTTTCACTGCAGCTGAGCTCTGGGACCGTCCCCGAACCTCTCCGCTCCTCCCAGGGTGGGTGTTCCAGGTCGGAGCCCCTTCCCGACCTCACGCCACCGGAGCCGAGAAGCACACGAAAAGCTGCGAACATCTTCCGTGAGCCCCCCTCCCCATCCCACCCCGGGTCTCCATGCATCCTCAAGACCCCCGCCGAGATGGGTCTGCGCTTCTCTGCGGTGTCATGAGCCCAGACCGCCAGCCGGCCTGGGTGCACAAAGCCAGGCGCCCCTGGCACGTTGGCAGGAATGGGCGCAGCAGGACCGCCGGGCCCCCACCCTCTGCTGGTCCAGAAGCGGGCCTCGGTGGTGACAGGCCAGCGCAGGGCGGGGGCTGCAGGAGTGCTGTGCGCCAGTATCTGGGCCGGGCGGCAAAAGGGAGGCGCTCTCCAGGCCAGCGACCACGCACCTGCTTGCGGCTGTCCAAGACAGACCAGGTTATGAGTTCATTCTGGCTTTTCCTGTAAAGGTGACTCACGTACCCTCTCTCTCTCCGAGAGCTTTCTGTGTGTTTCGTTCTCTAATCACGCTCAGAAGAAAGCCTCCGCACCATAAGGACTGGGCTGGCCTCTCCGGTGGCCACTCCCCTGCCCAGGCCTCTTCAAACGGCTTCGGGGCAGACGGCTTCGGGGCAGCACGGATCCAGGCCTGTGGGGCCAGTCGACAGGTGACCGAGGTGGGGGGAGGGCGGAGGAAGCCGCCTGGTGGAAGCAGGCACCGGGACTGGCCTGAGAGATGGCTGCACGAAGCCCCCCGCCCGGGGTGAGCCCTCAGCCGACTCGGACCATTACCGCGAACCCTTCGGCGGCTTGGCTGCGCACCCCAGAGGGGCGAGAGATCGCAAATGGCCTGTTCGTCCAGAAAAACCTGAGAGGACCCGGAGGCTGAGGGGGCACCCCTGCGCGAGGCTGGCCGTGCGGCGGGAACCCTTCGGAGGGAACAAGGCTGTGCTCGACGCTCCAGCGTGGGGGGGGTCGCCTCTGGGACCCGCAGAGGAGAGCGAGGCCGAGGTCCACAAGGGCAGGGTTTCTTGGTCAAAGCTGGCATTCCATTTGTGGACTTGGTGCCACGGCTTTGCCATCCAGGCCTCTCCGCGGGCTCACGGGGTGACCTCGGGCCAGCCTCTCAGAGGGCGCAGTAGTACGGTAGCCACCCCTGGCAGGGCAGGGGAGGCCTGACTAGCGCTTGTGGAGGATGGAGCGAGAGGCCACCGGGCGTGCAGGTGTCTCAGCATTTCTAGGGACTTAGTTTCTGGAGCCCTCTGTCTCCCTGCATCCCCTACAGAGGCCTGTGTGTCCTCAGCTGGCTGACAGTCATTTACTACAAATGCTCTCGGGTAGAAAAGAAAAGCCATTTACTTCCAAGACCACCTCTGGGCTTCAATAATTATTTTTCACGAAGGTGCTCTCCTGGACTTGTCATTGCCAGGCCCAGGAGGTGTCCCGGCCGCTCCTGGTCACGTGGGGGGGGGGGGGTCGCCCTGGAGCCGAGGGCCCCCCTGTGCTGGGTCAGGAGGTTCTTTGGCTGGACTGCCAGCTCAGCACATGAGTGTCCAAGGGCTGTCTGTCCCCCGCCTGGGGCATGAGCAGCTGGACAAGGCCAAGCGACTCACAGACCTGGAGGCCCTGACGGGGTGGGGGGGGGGGGGAGTCTGGCGCTGGCCTGGCGGCCCGTGGGCCCTGAACATGCCGCCTCCGTAGGGGTCACTCTGCAGACAACCGTGAGGCCCTGCTGCGAGAGCAGGTGCACAGTGGCAGTGGTGGCCTAGTGTCCAGAGCAGCAGGGGTGATGGCCAGGCCTGGGTGACGGAGGGGGACAGACGGGGACAGCACAGCGGGGCTGCAGGTAGGCTGCCTGAGGCAGGAGAGCACCGGTCCTCAATGCCTCTGCTTTCAGGCACTGCCCTGGCCAACTCCTGTCCCGCACAGGAGACTCTGCAGCGGGACCTCCACGGTACAGGAGGCCGCTTACGCGGAGACTTGAGCCTTGCAGAGGGGGCTCAGTTAGTGCCCGTGACCTGGCTCAGCGAGCTCTCAGGACAGCCCTGTGGAGCCTCCGGGGTGAGGCTCTGCTCACCCACCGGGTGGTGCCCGTGACGCAGGTTCTGTGCTGCCTCAGTTTCCCCAGCTTAGGAGCTCAGGTACCTGGAGCGCGACCGGGTGGGCCTGGGTGAGTCCCCGGCGTGGGGACGAGGAGGATCTGAGCCCGCACCCTCCTCCCCAGGCGCGCTGGGTGCCCAGAACGCTGGTGCGTGAACCTGCGCTCCGAATCGGTCACCTGAGACACGGCGAGAGGAAACCCACCGGGAGGAGGTGTGAGCACGTGACCACCTGTCGCAGGCCCAGCGGGGCTGTCGGGGGACAGGAGCGAGTTCACAGGCTCTGCGGGCTGGGTTAGGGCTTTGGTGACACACAGCGATTTTCCTGGTGTTGCACTCACATTCAACTGGGGCATAAGTAAGCGTGTGCTTCCCTCGCGTGTGCTTCCCTCGCGTGCGCTCACGGCGTGCAGACAAGCCGGGACGCAGGACGGCTCTGGTCCGTTCTTTTCCAGCCCTCCCTTAGGAGGACGCCGGAGAGGCCTCTCCGCAGCGACTGGCCCTCCTCTTCACTGCTGGCAAGGCCCACCCGCCTGTTAGGCGGCCTGTTGGAAGCACTTTGAGGCAAGACATCGGCGGCTTGCTTTCTGTGCCTTTTCAAAGAAGACAAGATGGTATAAACCAGCCCGTCAAAACCGCACGTCTGTAAGCAACGGGAATGCGCTTGGCTGAGGCGCAGAGTGATCTCCGTGCAGACCGGGGCCAGGAGTGGGTCCAAGCAGCATGGGTGGGGGGTGGCTGAGCTGCTGCAGGGACGGGCAGGGGTCACGCCTGCTGCAGGGATGGGCAGGGGTCACGCCTGCTGGGAACCCTGCCTGCACACGCACAGACCCGGCAGACGTGAAAAACCAGCAAAGAGGAGTCACGCCGTTGAAAGGTAGCTGAGCTGGTCTCTCTAAAACCTTACCTGGTTTCCTTGCTTTGTTATCAGGAAACCCCGTCCTCTGGTGTGGGGCCCATCTGGGCCGGGCACCTGCCCCCCACCCCCTGCCGGGGCCGGGCGGGGGTGAACACAGCTTCCCTCGTCCCTCGTCCACTGCTGTATGCACACACTGGTCCCTTGCCTAGACTGCCTTTCCTCGATTCTCCGTTCCTTTGTGAAGTGCTAACTCACTCCTGAAGTTTTATTTTGGCATCAGCGCCCCGGGGAGCCCTCCCTGACTGCTGTCCCCACCCCCCAGCCAGTCCTGCTGAGAGCTCTCTGAGCTCTCTAAGCTCTCTGAACGGGGGGGGGTGATTTGTGCCAGAAGCCTGGTTGGGGAGGAGGACCGTTAGGTCACAGGCTCCTCCCCAAGGTGAGCACCAGAACCCCATGTAGTAGAAGGGACAGCAGACAGTGGGAGAGCTTCTTGAGGGGGGCACAGGGCTGCGAGGCCCGGGCAGTGCACCCTGCTTGGGCAGACAGCCCGGCCGGGCTGATGGTCCTGTGGGTTGTTTCTATTTGACATAGACCCGCCGTGCACCGTGAGACTCAGCTTCAGATGAATGTTCTAGAGCAATCAGAATGCTTTGAAAACGACTCCTGGATGTTTATTTCCTTTTGTAATAACGGGCAGAGGCTTCAGCTACAATTAACATCCAGCTGGCAGGAGCCAGACACTCCGGAAAGGCTGATGTTTTCATAGGTTTTCAATGTAGAGGGCTTGCACATACTGATTCCTATCGCAAACGCTGCGCCTTCCCGGGGTGTGATAAGAAGCTGTTCTTCTACAGATGGCTTGTTCTGAATTTTATAGCTTTTTGCTTTTTACTGCTCTCGATTGCAGAGCAGTGAGTGGGCCGGGCAACCTGGCTGAGCCGCATAAACAAAGAGCCGCCTCCCTCTCCCTGGAAGAGAGCAGGCTTGTCTGCCAGCTCAGGAAGGGCTGCGGGGGGCTGAGACCAGGCCGCCCGGTCCGGGCCAGCGGGGCGCCTGTGCAGGCCACCGGCTTCCTTTCCCTGGAAGGAGATGGGACACACACTCTTTTGTCTGCGGGAGCACTAGTTTCTTGGGCTGTTTTGTTCCCTGACTGACTTGGTTTGTGGCTCATGCTCCTTCCAGGCACCCCAGGCCAGGGGGAAACACAGAGACTCGCTCAGAAATTCAAAGGCCTGAGAACAGACCAAGTCTCCCATTTCAGACTCTGGGCAGGCCTGGCACCCCATCTGGGTTCCCGACCTCCCCTAGCTATTAACTAGGTGTGCTCTTACCTGGGGCGGGGGGGGGGGTTGCTCAGAGCCCCTCATCTGGTCACCGCCTGCAGTCATTTCCGAGGGAGCAACCAGCTGGCTGTCTGTACTCAGAGTTGCTTCCTGGTGTGCTGGGTTCTAATTAAAACTGGGAAGCCCTTGGGCACGCCCCCCCCCCCCCCCGGCAGGTATGGGAGGAAGGGGGCCAGGCCAGGCCTGCTGGGGGACACACAGGACACCCGGCCCATTTCACCCTGTCCTGCTACTCCAGGACGTCCTGCTTGCACATGGGGCCCCCAGGGGACAGGACTCTGCTCCCCAGTGGGGCCGTGTCTTGGCATCTCCAGTTAGAGGGAAAACCAGCCTTTTTCTTATCTAGACTGAGGACTGAGTCCTCTCCGCTCTTTGATGCCCAGGTGGTAATTTGGGTCCTAGGCCTGAGACCCCCGTGGGCACACGCGGCCTGAGGCTGCCCAGTTATACAAGTGGCTTTAGGCTTTGAGCCAGCAGCAAGCAAGAGGAAATAACCAGGAAACACTGTTTAAGGAAGAAGGAGCACGGTTTTGTCACGCGCACGAACGTGGAGGAGCTCACCCCCCACCCCCCTGCTAGCAACCCCCAAGACGTGGCCCTGCTATGTGGTTGGCTCCTTAAGGGCCAGGTGGCAGCTGTTTTCTCAGGATTCCAAATGACATCCTAGGGCCGTGGACGGGTGCAGCAGCCCCAGGACCCCCCTCCCCCGGCCCCCGGAGGCAGCACAGCCCTCTTCCCACCTGTAAATCAAACAAGCGGATTTCCCAACAGCGATCTCGGCAAGGATGTCACTTTCTCGCCATGTAATAGGTACAGTCTGTCTCCACAGCCCACAGCCCACACGACCCACATCAGGTGGACGTACCTTGGCTTCCATCAACCTACCATGCGCTCTGACTTGCGGGAACGCCAGGTCAACGCTGACGGTTACGTCCTGGCCTCGAGCCGCGTCCCTCTATCCCCTGGAGGTTTCCATCCTGACTGGAGAGGCAGGACACCCCATGGTCAGAGAGCGGCGTGTGGCCCCGGGCCACGGGCTTTCCGCTCTGGCCCAGCTTCCTGTGTCGAGGGGCCTGGTAAGCACTCCCCAAATACGAGCTCCAGTTTTTAGAAGCTAGGTGTCGAGAGGCCTGCTTCGTTCGGGGAGAGAGCAGAGGTTCTGGTCTGGAGAGCCGGGCCCCACAGCAGTTCCTTTAGGAGCTCTGCCGCGGGCCACGGACGGTGGCGCACGCTGTGCGTAATTATTGATAGCGCCTCTGTTCGCTCCCAGCCGTGCCCCAGCTAGACCCGGTGGGGACACTGGAGGATCTGGTCGCCGTGCATGAGCAGCCCGGGAACAGGGTCGGAGCCATTTTGGTCCCACTCTTGTGTTTGCAGAGGGCTCTGGGAGATCTCAGAGGAGGGCCTCTCCGGTGAGGGGACATCACCTGCGCAGGCTCCCTCAGGCTCCCCCCAAGAGACGAGGCCCAGCCTCGGGACCAGAGCCGAGGTGTCCGGGCAGCACTGGCTGCCCGCAGAGCAGGTGGGTGTTCAAAGGCTGGGGGCCACTGCCTTCCTAGGAAGTTTTGCGGGAGCCTTTCCATACCCAGGGGAGTCACGTTTTCAGCAAGTGTCCGAGACAGTCGGCAACAGACTTGATAACTGCACTCAGACGTAGTTCCAGAACTTACTAAAAATTGTGTAATCACAAAGAGGAGGGAAGCTATAAGCACGGCCAGCCGTCAGCCTCCTTTCCCTCTCCCCCCCTCCCCCTCCCCCTCCCCCTCCCCGCAGGACACCGGAGGAACCCTCCACAGGTTAATGACCGCAGGGCGGCTGCCCGGTTAGCTCAGCGGGAGGGCTGCCCCAGGCTGGGGACAGCGCCCCCACCCCGCCCGCAAGTGGACCGGTGCCCCCAAACCTCTGGGGAACAACGCCTCCACCCCACAAGGGGACAGTGCCCCCAAACCCCTGGGAGACGGCGCCTCCAGCCCCCCAAAGGACGGCAACCCCAACCCCCCCCTCCCCAAGAGGACAGCGCCAGGGCGGGGCCGAGGCACCCGAAAGTCCCAGCGGAGCACTGGCCGTGCGGGGCCGCCACAGCCCGGGGCTCGCTGTCCGCGCGGGCCGAGCCCCCGAGCGTGCCCGCCGCTCGACCCCGCGTTGGGCGCCCACTCACCGGCTCGCTGGGCCGCGGGGCGGGCGGCTCCGGGCTCCGAGGCGGCGGGGCTCAAGGCGCGCACGCCGCACGGGCCTGTGTACACACGTGACCGCCGCCCGCCCCGCCCCCGGCCGGCCCCGCCCCGCACTCCCGCCGCGCGGGGCGGGGGCGGGGCGGAGCACGTCCTGTGACCCGAGGTCAGCCGGGTGCGGGACGCGAACCCCGGCCGCTGAGGTGGGCCGGGGGGGCCCCCAAAGCGCTGGTGCTGGTCGTACCGCCGAGTCAGAACGCGCTCTAATCTGCAGGGGACAGCGCCCCCCGCTCCCTCCGAAGGCTGTAATCTGGTCCTTCCAGGCGCACCTGCACCTCCCCAAAGCGCGCCTGCTGTCTCCAAGTTCACCCCTTACTTCTGGTCGTAGGAATTTGCCAGCCGAGCCGGCCACGGGGAGACACGGTGTACCGTCTGCAGCCGCATTCATTTCGTAGCTGTGGTCACGATTAAAAGTCGGGAGAGTTTAAAGAACAAGGAGGTTTACTTTGCTGTAATTAGTACCTTAGCGCCTTCTAATTTAATGAAGATCCGTGGTGCGACCGGGGGTTGAACGGGAGAGCGGTCGAGGCAGTTAGCATCCCAGGGCCGCCTGCTTGCTCAGGGCTCCACCCCAGGCCGGCCCGCCTCACAGGTCAGCTTCCTGACCACGGATTAGAGACGGAAGTTGGGGTCAGCTGGGGGACCAGACTCCCTGTGGTAAAAGGGCAGAGCAGAGTCCAGGTCACTTGTGGACCCCACCGCCCGCTTGGCCCTGTCGTCATTGCCTTACCTTGCTTCTCCACCCAACGCCAGAAGTGGGTTTAGAGCAGAGAGCCGCCTGAGAGCGGGCCACGTGTCCCCCAACGCCTCGACCAGCCACGGTCGTCCAGCACTCAGCTCAGACAGCTGGAGAGACCCCTCTTTGCCAGCTCCTGCCCTAGGCCCTCAGAACAGCCTTGGAAGGTTTTTACTTCCACGTTTTATCAGCTCTTAAGACCTCATTAGTGCTACCCGCGCCGTTGTCTTATGAACCACTAAAAAGAAAACAGCTTGCCACAATTAAGTTCTGACACTGCCGGTTAGAAGAAGCATCCTGTTTTTAAAGGTGTTGAAGTGAGAGAGAAAATGTGTTTTAGCAGCAGTGAAATGCAGGATTCCCATTTTAAGTTGCACTGAGGCTCAGAAAACGTAAGGAACCTGCCCAAGGTCACACAGCCCCTGGTGGGGTCCGGATGTGAGCCCAGATGAGTTCTCTTACCAATGCACCCAAGTAAACGTTATCGCCTTCGTATGAGTGGCCTTGGCAGAATTCCTGGTCACAGTCCCCGGGACGCCAGGTATAACGCGGTCTGCCCATAGGATGTTGCGCAGCCGTTTGCAACTGCGGAGAGCTGACATGTAGTACCGCCTAAGCCACTTAGCGTCAGGTCACCCACACTGCCTTCTCTGCAAAGAAGGCCTCTGCCAGGAATGCCAGCGGGGCCGGGAAGGACAGCACAGTGTCAGGGCCACCCACCTGCAGCTGAGCCAAGGTCTGCACCTTCTAGCACTCTCTAGCTGGCTCACGTAAATCTCCCTCCGAGGGCGACAGCTTTGTGCCTTGTTGGCAGCTGCTCCCTGACTGTTCTGGCCGATTGCTGTGCAAGAGCCGAATGTCTGTGGGGACAGCACCACCGTCCTGGGCGGACGGAGTTGGTGTGCGAGCGTGACCTGATTCCTCCCGGGTTTCTGACCGCCTCACGCTCAGGCGTCCGTTTTCGAAAACCACACGGAGCTAGCCGTCCCCCGACTGCTGGTGTGGGTTCCTGAGGAGCAGGGGCTGTGTGCCCCCGGGCCCCAGGGCTGTGCTTCCCGCAGCCGCTCTCCCTGTGGTCACAAGGCCGGTGCCCTAATTGTGCACCGCGCTCTGCAGCGAAGAGGGAGGCCGCAGCCCAGTGTTTTGCTGAGGTCACGGGGCCGCCTCTCCATGGATTACAGAAACATCACAATGGCCCTTTGCTCACCACATTCTGGAGACTTGGCGGGTATTCCTGGTGACTGGAGTGGCAGCAGACAAGATGGGCTGGGCTGCATTCCACACTGAGGGGACTCTGCTACCCAGAGTTTGTTTGCATGTGGTCATTCTCTGGGGGGGGGAGGGGGGGGCTGGAGACGATGATGGGGAGGGTTACAGCTGCCTTGGCTGAAATGGCAGGGCCAGCTTCCTTTTGGAGATGCCCCTTCTCTCATAAGTATGTGCTCACACTGGATATTTGGTCCTAGGTGATGTGTCGATCAGGGGCCCGGAATGTTCGGAGTTAACTTGTTAGTTCTTGTGAGTCCGGTTTAGAGAAAGGTTCTATATCTGGACTTCTTCGTGGCTCTGTTGATGTAAGTTAATGTTCTTCAGGGCTCCCTCGAACTGTGGACTCTGATAAGGAGCGTGGAGGGCTTGGCGAGAGAGACCCAGCCTGGAAAGGCCAGTGGTGTAGGCGGGAGGCGTGCGGCCGGCGGCCGGCGCAGAGCCCGGGACGGCGGTTTGTGTGTCCTCCCCACAGGTTCACGTGCCCCCAGAGTCGGAGCCCAACTTGGCATTTCATCTGATCAAACTTTCCTGCCACAAGTGTAGCCGAAGAGCTCACGATTCAGCTTTCACACGATGGGGTGAGTAAAGACCCTCTGTCTTCTCACAATGATTTTTTGCGTATCTTACACTGAACACACACACGTGTAACACTAACCCTAAAAACAGAACCCCCAGTTATTTTACCAGGATAGTAGCTCGTTCCGTATTCCAGAATGGCAAAGGAATCGCACTTACCACGGGCAAACCGTGGTGACCCCCGAGTGCGTCTGAGAATAGAAGGGAGGGGGGGGCGCTGCTCAGGACGAGAGCCCCTCCGAGGAGGCCAGAGGGCGGCTTCTCCCTGGCTGGGCTGCTGCCGAGAGAAACCTCCTTCCTCCTGCCGCCAGGCAGGTGCCCAGCCTGGGGCTCCTCTCCTCATTGGCCTGGGGCACGATGGAGCTCTGTGTTTGGGGGTCAGAAGTACGTGCTGAGGCTGGATGCGATGCTCGATGCTCGGGCTTTGCTTGGGGCAAGGCAGGGGCCCGAGGCGGGGGCAGGAAGGGGAGGCGCGACGATTCAGTATACGGTCTCCTGTGTGTGTTCGAATCTCCTGTAAAATTTCCGAAAGAGGGGGCCAAACAAAGAATGTGCCGCTGCCCGTGGGCCGGGCCTGGGCGCAGCTCCACGGGCTCGCAGGTCCCCGCAGGGCTCCCCGGGACCCCGGGACGGCCCCCCACCCCCCGCGTCCCAGCCTCGGCCCGGGAAGGGGCCTGGTGGGTGTGCAGACTGTGGGCGCTGAGCCCCTGCGGGGGTCGGTGGGTGCGCGGAGGAATCTTGATGCCGTTTGCCTTTTCTCCTCCCAAGCCTTTCGCCGGTGTTAAAGACAGTGCGTATGGAAGCGCTTCCTGCACAGAACAGGAGTGGGCGCACTTCGAACGGCACCCCTGGGTGTCAGCTCCACCCCCCACCCCCGCCCCCGGCTGCGCCCACCTGCCCCTTAGGCCCCGCCTGCTGTCTGCTGAAGCCAGAGGGCTGCTGTTTGCACGACGGCAAAGGACCCCAGCCCCCGGATCCGGCCAGCGTCCTGCCAGCCCGGGGGCTTCCGCAAAGACCGGGTGACTGTCCTGCTTGCTTCCCCCGGCGCAGCCTGTCCAAGCCTGTCCATGCCGGTCCGTTCCCCCTCGTGACAGAGGGGCCGGGGGCTTGGCCGCGGGGCGTCTGTCCAGGCCTGGAGCTGGGCGAGCACCGAGCCAGGCGGGGTCCCCTCACTCCTGGCTCGGGCTGTACGAGCTCCTGTGGGGCCGCCTGGTCCAAGCCACACCCAGTCCCTCCAGACTAGAGGCACAGACGTTGCTGTTTTAGGTTCGGTTTCTGTTCTGGAGGGCACTCTCTCCTTTTGGCTTTTTATGTTTAAATAATTATAGATTCCCAGGAAGTTGCAAAAATAGCAGGGAGGGGTCGCTTGCACCTTTCACCCACTTTGCCCTGACGGCTATGTTTTACACGACTCTGCACAAAACATTGTGTGTCCCACCTCCACCGCCTAATCCAGACACCGAGCGCCCCCCCCACCCCTGCTGCCCCGTCACGCCACCCCTCCCTCTTCCTGGCAACCGCGGATCTGCTCTGTAATCATGTCCTTTTGAGGATGTTATATACACGGAGCCACTCAGTGTGTGTCTTTTGGGGACTGGCTCTTTTCCTGATCCTCACGTCCTGAGATTCAAGCTGTTGTTGTCCATCAACGGACGTCCTTTTTACTTCCACGCGGCAGTCCGCGGTACAGAGTTTGTGCCCCGTCGTTCAGTCAGAGGCCAGTTTGGCACTATTCCAGGTAAAGCTGCTGAGCGGTTGTGACAGGATTTTGTGTGGAAGTAAGTTTTCAGGTCCCAGTTGCTGGGTCACGTGCTATGTGCATGTGCGGTTTAAGAACCAGCCAAGGGGCGCCTGGGCGGCTTCGTGGGTTAAGCGTCCGACTTCGGCTCAGGTCATGATCTCACAGTTCGTGGGTTCGAGCCCCACGTCGGGCTTTGTGCTGACGGCTCGGAGCTGGAGCCTCCTTGGGATTCTGTGTCTCCCTCTCTCTGTCCCTCCCCTGCTCGTGCTCTGTGTCAAAAATAAATAAACATGAAAAAAAAAGAACCAACCAAACCGTTTTCCAGGGCGGCTGTAGCAGTCCTGCGTTCCTACCAGCCGTGTGTGAGGTCCACGCCGGGCGCTGTCGCTGCTGGTTTGAGCTGCCCTCCTCGCCGGTGGGAGTGGAGCGGCCTCCTCCTGCTCTGATGCCTTCTCTGCCCTGATGCCTGGTGACGGCACGCACCGCGTCCCGTGCTTTGCCACCCATAGCCCTTTGGTGGCACGTCCCCGAGTTCTTCCCCATTTTCTGATTGGGTTGTTTGTCTGCTTTCGTCGAGGACGGCTGTCCACCGTTCCAGCGTCCTACAGAGTAGTCTCCCTGCTGGAAAATTCCTCCGTGGCCTGCCCGTTCATCCCTGTCCTCCGCCCACAAAACCCCCAGCACCCACCGGTCTTTTACCGTCTCCACAGTTTTGCCTTTTCCAGAACATCCTAGAGTTGGAGTCATTCAGCACGAAACCTTTTCAGACTGGCTTCCTTCACTCAGTAACACGCACTGAAGGCTAGTCCCTGCCTCTTCATGGCTCGACGGCTCAGTTTTCAGGGCCAAACGACACTCCTTTGCCTGGACGGTCCACGGTCTGTTTACGCACTCGCCCGCTGAAGAACACGGTTGTTTCCAAACGTGGGCAGTTGTGAATAAAGCTGCCGTAAACGTCTGGGTGCAGGTTTTGGTGTGCACGTAACTTCTCAGTTCCTTTCGGTAAGTAGCAAGGAGCAGGATGACTGGACCGCAGGGTGAGAGTAGGCGCATTTTGTCCGAAACGGCCAAACCGGCTTGCAAAGTGGCTGCACCGTGTCGCGTTGCCACGGGCGGGGCCGGAGATTCCCGCTGCTCCGTGTCCACGCTGGCGGCCACCGCGTCGTGGACCCTTCTGACAGGCGCGTGTGAGATAGGACGCCGAGTGCCTGCCCCCTGTTCATCTTCTGTGGTTCGAGGTTTGTTTTTTGCCTATGACCGTCCAGGACCGTTTGTTGAAGAGACTCTTTTCTCCAGTGAAGTACCTGTACACCTTTGCCAAAACTCCAAGTGCTAATGAGGTGGTTTGGGGTTCTCTGTTCTCTTCCGTTCACTCGTGCACCTGTCCCTCCGTCGGCGCCACACGGTCTTAATGGTGGCAGCTCTGTGATAATTGTGGAAATCGAGTAGAGGGACTCTTCTACTTTATCTTCCTTTTCCAAAATTGCTCTAAATATTCTTCTTCTAAATATCCCTTTTCTTTTCCGTGGAAATTTTAGGGTCATCTCGTACACCTGCACGGAAAGTCTCGCTGGGGTTTTGCATTGAACCAGCGTCTCGTCTCGTGGAGAACAGACCTCTTCACTGTGCTGTGTTCGGTCCGTGAACACAGTAGGTCTCCATTGATTTAGACGTTCTCTGATTTCTTTTCGTCTGATTTCCTTTCCCGTGTTCAGCGCATAGATGCTGTACGCATGTCATTGGGTTTACGACCTCGTGGGTTTTTTGCAAGCGGTTGTAGGTGGCACTGGATTTTGAGTTTGAGTTTCTGTGTGTTGACTGCCAAGTCACGGAAACACAGTTGACACACGCACGTTGCTCTCGTCCTGCAACCTTGCCGAATTCATGAGTTCTTGGAGTTGTCTTGTAGGCTCCTTGGGCTTCGTGTGTTGGTCACCGTGCCGTCTACAAATACAGACCGTTGTATTTCTTCTTTTCCAACCTGCATGCCTTTGATTCCCCTTTCCTGCTTCATCGTGCTGGCTAGAACTCACTAGCAGTGGCCAGAGGATCTCTGTGCCCTTTCCCTGGTCTCGTGGGGAGGGGAGGGACGCGGACGTTATTTACCAAGCGGACAAGACTTCCCGCCACGAGTAGTTTCTTGAGGATTTAGATCACTGCTGCCATTTGAATTTTGTCAGACGCTTTTTCTGTGTCGGTCGATATGCTTGTGTGATACTTTGTCTTTTGCCTGTCGATAGGGTGGCTTCTACGGATTGGGTCTTGAATGTTGAATCGGCCTCACATCCCTCATTGAACAAGCCCCGCTCAGTTGTGAGGTACAGTTCTTCTTATATGTTGCTGACTAGGGTCTTTGCACATTTATTTGTGAGGGATCTGGGTCTGTAGTTTGCTGGTCCTGTACTGTTTTTGCCTGGTTTTGGTGTCAGGGCGGTGCTGGCTTTGTGGTCGTGCTGGGAAGTGATCCCTCCTCTCCCGTGTCGTGGGAGGGACCGGCCGCCTGGAGTTGGGTGACTCAGCGGTTAACAGAATTCCAGTGAAGCCCCACTCCCCTGGGCAGGAGACCCGGGGCTCTGCTTTGCAAGGCGCCGCCGTGGGGGGGGGGGGGGGGGGTGGGTTGCTGGGCCACCCCGAAGGCCCTGGGCTATACTTGGCTTGGCTGTCGCCCGATCAATCGCGGCCGACAGCAGACCCTCTTTACCTGGGGCCTTACCCCCCCCCCACCCCTCCACCACACACAGTTTCTGTCCACGCCGGGCCTGTCCCTGGAGGCTAAGTGGGACGGAGGTGCCGGCGCGGGAGCTCTGTGGGCCGTGCCTGCCGGTGTCCGGGTTCCAGGAGGGCCACGTCCGGGCCATGTCCTCACGCGGTGGAAGGGGCGAGGGAGCTCTCTGGGTCTCTCTTGTGAAGGCACCGATCCCATTCCCGAGGCTCTGCCCTCATGACCCGTGCACCTCCCCAGGGTCCCACCCCCAACTACCATCACGCCAGGGATTAGGTTCGAACATACGAATTTGGGGGAAACGCCAACACTCGGTCCGTGGCTGCAGGCATTTTCGTCTGTTTTGTGCCCACAGCATAGCCCGCGATCAGAGTCAGAGGAGCCTTCGGTGTGAAGACGTGGCCCGACGACCCCTCCTCCTAACCAGGAGCCAAGTTTCGGGGGGTGGGGGGTGGGGGCGGAGTTCTGGGGTCCCTTGGGACGGGAGAGCTGGTGCCAGGTGCCGCTCCTTCCGCCAGCTGGGCCGTCCGCAAGGGTTCTCTGGCTGTACCAGGTCCCGCGCAGAACCAGGCGCGAGGACAGCGGCCCTGTGCCTGCTGCTGCTGACGAGGCCCGGGGCCAGACAGCCGCCGGGAGGCCGGGCCTGGCAGCACCTGCTTGGGGTAGAGCTTCCACGGGCCCAGCGTCCGGGCCCAGCGTGAGGCCCGCGCATGTGCCCCTGGGGGTCCAGAGCGCCTCACACAGGGCCTGGAAGGGACACTGTCGCGGGTAGGCAGCCCCCCCCCCACCGAGCCCCAGGTTCCTTGCCTCTGAAGTGTGGGGACAGGGTGGCCGGGAGGGAGAGACGAGTGGAGGGCACGAAGGCACCCTCTCAGCCACGCGGCCCTGCGTGTGGTGCACCCATCGGCACCGCCCTCCCTGCTGCCAGACCGGCTCCCGCCCCTTCCCACTCAGGTCTCCCAGGGCTGCTCTGGAGTCACCGGAAGCAGACTGGTGTGAAGAAAGCCATCAATCAGAGGGCCTGAAGGCTGTGTAGTGACGCCGGAATGCACTAGAAAATCAGCACGTGGGTCCTCTGGGACTGAGAGGTCCCCCAACGGCAGTCTTGGAAACTTTTTAAAAACCATTTCCGGGTTTCCTTACCTGTAAAGTGGGGGTGCTGATGCCTGCATCGCAGGGATGAAGCAAGACAGCACAGGTGGAAGACATCTGGCACAGAGGCTGAGGTCTCCGGCGGGCGGGGCTCCTCCCTGCCCTCCCCTCCCCTGCATCCGTCCAGCTGTGGCCCAGGCTCCTGCCATGCCCGTGTGCCTGCCCCCGTTGCCCCTGTGGAGCAGCCCGCGGTCGCGGTGACAGACAGGGAAAGCACAGAAAGATTCCAACTTGGCTCCCGAGCCCTGGGGGTCCCCATCGGGCTGGGAAGCTGGCACGGCGACACCCGCCAGCCAGCACGCAGCGGGCCAATGAAGGGTCCACAGCCAGAGTACAGAGCGTCCTGGGACGCCTGGCCCCCGACCTTTGCCGGACAGGGGGGCCAGAAGCCCTCCCCTCCCCAGCAGCCCTGCCGCAGAGCCTCCTACAGGCCCTCCCAGCTGCCGAGTGTGGTTTCCTCTTGTAGCCGAAGATTCACCTGCAGTCTCACTGGAGGGAGTGCAAGCTGGAGAAGAGACCTAGGGTGTTCACGTGGTGAGGGCGAGACTTTGTGACTCATTTGTTCAGCAGGCCGCGGTCGAACACTGGTGTGTTGCTGGGCAGTGTCCGTGGGGTGTGAGCAAGACACAGCCCGACCCTCTTGGAGCTCACGGTGCTGGGGGGGCCGTGCTGTTGGGAGGGTGCTCAACAGGTGAAGCAGAGGTTTCCCTGACTCTGAGGATGATGGGGGAGCTAGTTGAGAGGCTCCAGGCTAAGAGAAGAGAGTGTGCAAAGGCCCTGGGGAGGAGACAGCAGCCCCGGTACACAGAGCCCAAGGGTGGGAATGAGGCCAGCTCGGGGAGGGGGGGGGGGGTAACCAGAGTCTGCCAGGGGGGCGTGGGTCCAGGTGATGGGCAGAGAAACGGGGAGCACTTGGGGGCGCTGCAGCTGTGTGGTTTTCCTCCTCCCCTGCCCGGCCGGGGCAGGGCCTGTTAACAGGCAGGCCTCCGGGCGAGGGCCCTGTGCTGCCACCTGGTGGTGCGGCGGGCACCGACAAGTCGTCCCGAGTCTCCATTCCCGCTCGCGACAACCTCCTTCCACCGGGAGCCTGCGTGGGCCTCGCCTCGCGTCTCCCGCCTGCTTCGCAGACCCGGCTGGGGCTGGGGTCCGCGCCCACGTGCAGGCCCCGGGGCCCCGCCCACACCCCCGAGCGCCCCGCGCCTGCGTCACCGCCCGGCCGGCTGGATCCGGTTCCAGCCGAGCCGGGCCGGCGTGACATGCGCAGTGCGCGGGCGCTGCGGCCGGGCTGCCCGGGGCCCGCTGGCGGCCCGAGACGCGGAGGTCAGTGTGCCGAGCCCGGGATCGGGGCCCGGGGAGGGGGTGGGGGGACCCGCCCGGCACGAGCGCGCCCGCGCGGAGGGCCGGGCGTGTCCCGGTGGGGGTGCTGCGGAAGCCCGGGGCCGGGAAGATCCCGGCCCCGGTAAGACGGCTCACCCTGCGGGTGGGGCGCCCTTCCCCCTCGGGTCGGGCGCGGGTGGGCCCACGCCGCCGCCGAGGTTACCTCGTCGGGGGGCGGGGGGGGGCGGAGCGCCCTGCTTCCCAGCCTCGACGTCCTGCACGGTGAGGATGGGGCCCGAGTTGGGTCCTGCACCGGGGGGGTGGGGGGGGGAGGTCGTGGGGGTTGGGCCCGAGCTATGTGCTGCACCAGGGGGAGGTCGTGGTGACTCTGAGCTGTGTCCTGCACCGGGAGGGGAGGTTATGGGGGCTTCCGAGCTGTGTCCCGCACCAGGGGGAGGTCGGTGGGGGGGGCGGGGGGCTCCGAACTGTGCCCTGTGCCAGAGGGGAGGGGCCCCGAGCTGTCTCCTGCACTGGGGAGGAGGGCTTGAGGGGGCCTCCAGCTGTGCGCCCTTAACAGCTCTTCCTTGGGGAAGGTCTCTGGGGCTCGCAGCCCCTCCGATTGCTGGTTCAGAACCCCGGATTCTAGTCTCATCCCCGGGCCATGTGACCACACGCGAGTTCCCTGCCTCTCCAGCCTGTTTCTCTGCAAAACTGGGGAGTGGACTAAACCTTGTGCACCTGGGGACTGGTCTGTCCTTGCTCTCTCCACTCCTGGGACGGGTGTTGTCCTTTGCTTGGGACAGATAGCCCAAGGCGACATTATCTTAGCAAGTCCCACCCACACGTGGCACATCATCATTGTTGGGGGAGTGGGGAGGGCCTGCAGGGGTATCACCATTTTGCTTGTGAAGGTCTCTGGCTTTGACACATTATTTGGCAATGTGAATTTTCACGGTGCACCCTCGGGGATTCTGGCAAGGCGAGAAGCAGCTAACCCATGGTTTCCGTATGCTAGCTGTGGAATTATCTTGGAAATTATATTTAACAATGGATGGAGTTGATTTAATCATACGCTGTATTCATCCCGTGCCGCGTTTGTTTTGATGTTGGTGGTTCATTTTGGAGCCAATGAGGTGGTGGTGTCAGTTTCTCCCCATAGCTCAGACCGTTTGCAGATCTTGCACAGCTTACAGGGCCCGGAAGGCAAGGGATCCCCGAGCTGAGGCTTTGGTCGTGTTCTCTACCCAAAGGCGAGGGCGTTTCCGCTTCCTCGGCACAAAAGCCCCTGAGGAAGAATGCAGCCCACAGACCGCAGCTGAAAAGGCAGGAAAACCTATTGGAAAATCTTGTGCGGAACCGGCGGCCTCTCTGCGGGCTTCGCACAGGAGAGCCTGTGTTCTGGGCCTGCTCCCAGCGCCCTGGCCCGTGAACTCGGGTGGCACGGAGCTGTCTCTACGGTTTTCTACTGGGCTTTCGTTATTAGGAATCTGATTTCTGTTAATGTGGCGAGTTCAGCACTGCCGGGTCAGGAACGAGCGTCTGCTGACTTCTTGGAAGTTGTCCAGAAGCATGTTTTTTGTGCGTTCAACGCTATTTTTAGACCCATTTACGATTCCTGTACTTCGTTTTCCTCCTGGCTCTGCCCGTTCTGGCCATCAACCTGCCGGAATGGCATTTCCAGATTAAAGTGAAAGTGCACCCTTCAATTTCTGGCCAGTCACACGTTTCCGGAAACGAGAGGAAGGCAGATTCAGAGTTTACTAGAAAGGGGGTGGGCGTGGCTGGGGGGCGGGCTCAGCGGCCTGCCGTGAACACAGGCGTGACTGTGCACGTGACCTTTGCCGTTAGATCTGGCATCCGTGCCTGGAAGCCATAACTGTGACATTCCACGGTCGGGCTGTTGACCGCACAATGCAGCTGGATTCCACGCCTTGCTGGCCTGCTGGTAACGGAGGAAAAGTTTACTGAGTCTAGATCGTTAGACCCCGCCGGTGGGCAGTCCTTCTCAGAAGTGACAGAGCTCGCACAGGGGGAGCCCGCCGGGGCCTGTGCCTCCCCCCCACCCCCGATGTAGGCAAAGTCACCCCAAGGCAGTGAGGGCTGGCGGCAGGGACGTGGTGCCCTTGGGGTCTGCAGACCCACCTTGGAGTTAGGAGACCCTGTAGGTCCCTACCTCTGGCGAGCAGGTAACCGTTTCCTTTTCTAGCGGCGGAGGCTACGCCTTCGTGTGTGGCTGTGAGGTGCTGGGGGTGTGCCTCGCCCAGTACCGCGTCCTGCGTCCTGGGTCTGGCTGACGGAGGCCTCCAAAGGAGGGGCCCTCACAGCCTCTCTGGGGACCCCGCCTGCCCTCAAAGGCCTCCAGAGCTTGTGTGCCAGACCAGGTGAACCCCCTCGGCTCAGCAGGGCGTCTCCAGAAATGGAAACTAGAGTGCGGGGCTGCTTCCTAGCTCTGTTCTCCGTGGACTCAACGGTCTTCCTGTCCCCATGCGTCCTCTTCCGTGTGCCCTGTCATCTCAGATCTAAGACCTCAGGGCCCTGGACACTTTCTGTCCCCGAGCCTCTCCCGGCCGGTGCGGACACCCACGTTTGACATCTGAGCGTGTGTCCTGTGAATTGTGCCAAAACCGAGTCCGCTCCTCCCCTGGCCTCCCCCGTCTGCCCCTGGAGCTGGCGTCCTCCTAGTCCCCGTCCCCTTCTCCCACAGCCCTTGTCAGCTCAGCCTCCTCGCACCTCTCCTGTCTTCTGCCAGTGTCCACGGGCTCGGGGCAGGGCCGCGGCCACAGCTCATCCTGTTCACACCTTGTGCCCTGTGCCCCTGGAGCTCCTTGAGAGCAGGGCTACTCTTCACCTGTGTCCCCTGAGGCGCCTGCGCTCTGCCCTGGACGATGGTCCCAGATGGTGCCCGTGGAGCCGGCGCTGAGCCTGACCGAGTGGGACCCCAGACAAACCTCCCCCCACACCTGCCGGGGGGAAGGGGCCACCGATGTCTGCCAGGTAGCTGTCCCCATCAGTCACTCGGCCCCACGGGCACCACCTGCACACGTCCCTCCGGGAAAGGACCCTGGGAGATTTCTCCACCCCCATCCCTCCCCCAGAAGTCTAGCCTGTATGCTCTTTCTGTCTGTCCCCGTGTCTGCCTCCACTCAAGAGCGGGCCCTCCCAGGACACGGCTGGACATGCTGATTTTGGGTGAACTGTCAAAGGGTAAATGTGCCCTAAAAAAAAGTCCTCACGGGGTCAGGGGACTTTGTCTCCAGAAAAGTCTGGTCCTCGTCTCGGGGCTGGAGGTTCCCTGTGTCCCCAGGCAAAGGCACCAGCTGAACCCACAGAGCCCCGTGGGACACCCACAGTGTCACATTGCAGGCAGGAGGCTGGGCCGTGTGACTCACCCTGGCTTTGCCAGTGTGGCGGGGGGGTGCAAGGGGGGCTCCTCGCTGGCTCGAGACCACCCTGTCCCCAAAGGAGGTTGGTCCCCGCACAACCCTGCGAGAGATGTGGCATCCTGGCTCTGTCCCGGGCTGAAGCTGTGAGGGACCAAAGAGAGGTTTTGTGGGGCTGGTCCTCTCCAGCCTTCCTGCAGCCCCCTGACGCTGCACCTGTATCGGCCTCTCACAGACTTCACGTTCTGCCCACACTGCGCACTCCTGTTTGTGTCCTGGGGTTCGAAGAAGCAAGTGGGGGCACCCAGGTGGCTCAGTCGGTTGGGCGTCCGACTTCGGCCCAGGTCATGATCTCACGGTTCGTGGGTTTGAGCCCCGCATCGGCGGGGGGGGGGGGGGGGTTCCTGTGTCTCCCTCTCTCTCTCTGCCCCTCCCCTGTTCGGGCTGCGCCCGTGTCTGTCTCTGTCTCTTCCTCTTTCTCTTTCTCTTTCTCTCTCTCTCTCTCAGAAGTAAATATTAAAAAGAAAGCAGCAACAGCAAGAGTGAAAACCGAGTCTCCTAGTGCTGAAACACAGGCTGGCCACCCAGTGCTCTCCACCTCTGCTGGCGTCCCGGCTCTGGGGAGTCTGGTGCGCAGGGCCTGTGCTAGCAAGGGGGGTGGCGCCACGGCCCTGGAAGCCGGGACTGGGTCGCAGGTCCCACCGACAGCCCAGGCCATGGCTCTGAAGAGCGCCCGTATGGGAGAGCCTCTGCGGAGCACTGGCCTGTCCTCCAAGGGCCACTGTCCCTGCCCACCTCCCACCTGTGACCGTGTGTGGACAAGACTTCACCCCTCCAGTTCCTCATTTCTGGCGACCAAGGAGGTCACCTCCACTGGGATCCTGGAGTCTGTTCCTTAATGTGCGTCCCTGGGTGTGTGTTTCTGGGAGGAGGGTCCGGCGGTTTTCATCACGTCCGTCCTCCAAGGCCAGGTGGGTTTAGGTGGCGAGAGCCGGGTGGGGAAGGAGCCTGGCTGTCCCCAGGGTCGTGGGGGACCTGCAGGCCTGGGCAGGTGGGCTCAGGTTGCAGTTATGTTTTTCACCCCGACTTACAGACCCAGGGAGTTTGAACCTGGATTAAGGAAACACTATTTGCACGGTCTCTCCTGACTTTTGGCATTTTCGCTGTGAATGTTGGCAGGCCGCGGTGGCATTGGCGGGATGTGTGGAGGGCACGGGCACTTTCCTGGCACGTGACGGGTGGAGACCGCTCCCGGCGTCACCTGTACTCGGCTCCCCTGCCCGGTTGCACGACAGACCCGCACGGATGGGTTCGTGTGGTGTCGACGGTCTTTTGATGAAGGGTTCCGTTTGTGCCCCGCATGTCCTGTGTGTTCCGTTTCCTGCGTTTAAAAGCCTTCTGAAAGGGGTGTCCAGGCCCCGCTACGTTGTGCAGGACCCTGCACCCAGGAGCTGTGCCCCGCCAGGAGCCCTGCCGCCCTGAACAGCCGCTCTGACAGCCGCTCTCCCTGTCCTCCAGGAGCTCACTTACATCCGGCCGTGAGCTCCTCGAGGCCAGAGCCCGCGTCTGCCTCCACTCAGCGCCAGCCCGAGACTCCCGGAGGGCGTCGTGCCCACCACCACACGCACCTGGAGACTCGGCTGTGTTCCAGGAGCAGCTTCCAGAATTGTCCGCACACACCTTTTCTGAAATCGTTCTCATTTTAACCAGGACGCTGCAAGCAAAACGAAAGGGGAAATTGTTTCATTCTCGCGGGCGCGAGGGGGTAGCTGTCGCTCACGTGTTACTTTAGCCGGGGGTTTTGGGGTGGTGAGAGGGATTGGGGAAATTAGGCTTTGAAGGATCTGACAGTTCGTACCTGCACGTTCCGTATCCTTCACTGTCACTTGAATCTGCTGCTGTCGCTGTGGGTTTCCGATCGTTGAAAGGGTTCTAGGTCTGTCTGCAGAGGGTGCCACGGAACGTGGACAGAGGCCACGTGGGGGTCTGCGATGCCTCTGATGACTGTACCCGCGTCTTGTTTCAGAATAAAACATTTCTCTAAAACGTTGTAGGAAACGCTCTTTTTTGTTCTTCATTGTTAGATAAGGGAAATTGTGCTACCGTGTGATACCTAGTAGTAAGTCTGATGAAGGTGTACTTTTGAACTAGAGCGAAATTTCTGAAGGTGCACAGCAAGAGGCATGGGCTTCCTGCCCACCTGTTTCCTAGGTTCAGAACCAGAAGGAAGTGGGGCCTTCCTGGTGGGGAGGCCTGTGAGCCTGCTGCTGTTTTCTGGGCCCGACTCTGGAGTCCCTTCTGTCCCCCAAGCTCCGGGCCACGAAGCAGTTGACGTCAGGGGGCCCGGACTCCAGGGGGGCGGATCCCACCGTGACCCTGGGGAGCACCCAGCTGCGGGGAGCACTGGTTAGACTGTTGTGGACAGTTTACGGAGAGACTACTGTGGCTAAAGATCCTCGGCCCCGGGGGCCACACAGATGTGGCTCGGGCAGGGCTCTGCCCACATCCGTAAACTGAGGACCGAGCAGAGACTGTCCCTCCCCTGCCGGCCGGCCCTTCAGGGGCAGCGCCGTGTGGCGCTTAGGGTGAGTCCGTAGACGCCACGCACAAACTCCAGTCGGGGTTTTGTCGTCTGAGGTGCCCTGACCTCACGGCCCTGGGCCCTTTGCCACAGCAGCACCCTGCCGCCACCCGATAGCACTTTCTACGTGAACGGATAACCGGACCGCAGACTGTCGCCTGACGCTTCTCTCGATGCTCCTCAAAAACGTTTGCCGTAGAGCTGCTGCCACGATGAGCCGCCTTCTGGGGGGCATAAAGGTCTGGTTCTGTGGGGGGGGAGGGGCCTGCCCTCTCCCCGCCCCCAGCCTCTGCTCACGTGCTGTGACTCCGGCTCTGGTCCCAACTCTGCCTCCTTCGCCTTCGGGACGAGCGTCCAGACCCTGCAAGCGGCTTGGCTTTCCCTGAGCGCTCCTGGGGTGTCGTGACCTCTGCCCCCACCCCCTGGAAGAGCAGGGCCCGGGTGGGCCGGTCTGCACCCCGCTTCTCCTCAGAGGCCACCAGCAGGCCCCCTGGGACCCGGGATGAAACGGGCAGGAAGGGCGTCTTGCTCCCGCCCATCCTGCTTGGAGCACAGGCCGCACAGAAGTGGTCTCGAGAAACACTGGGTTTCTTGCAGTTTTGGCCTCTTTCCTAGGCCGGCCCCGAGGCCACGTCTTCAGTCAAGGTGGAGACCCCAGGAGGGCACCGGGCCTGCCCTCCTGCCTCCCATCATGGTGTCACCACTGCTCCCCTGGACCTCAGGAAACCCTCAGAAATCCCGATGGCCTCAGACAACTAGGCTCGCGGGTAGGGGGCATGTGCCGCCCCAGGGCTGTGTCTGTCCAGAGACCCCCCTCTGGAAGCACCCCCTGTGTGCTGGCGGCCTGTGAGCCCCATGTGAGAGGAGCCGTGCATGTGTGTGCACATGCGTGTACATGGTGCCAGGGCTGCTGGAGCCTCCCTGGGGCAGCCTGGAGGCCCCACTGCTGGTTTTAAAGGAGGCAGAGGGGGGAGCTGGAGAGAGAGCGTCTCTTTTGTTTTAGAAGATTCCGGAAAGATCTGGCGTCGAGTGGGAACACAAAGGTTGTCAAGGCACTGGCACTTTGTAAGCTGGCCTCTGGGGAGGCGAGAGGGGAGCGGAGGGGAGGGGAGGGGAGGGGGAGGTCTGCAAACGCTGGATGTGCCTGGGGTAGCCTTTGCCCTTCCGGAGGCCTTGGGGCAGTGGCCTGGTCCCAGGCCAGAGGCGGAGTGACCAGTGCTCATGTGCCAGGTTTTCCAGGAAAGGGGACGTGTGTGCAGGTCCTGGGGTCATGATCCCCCGCCCCGTTGAAAGCCTGGTTTGGTTTGATATGGGGAGCGGGTTGGGGCTGTACTGCTGGGCGCAAGGTATCTGGGAAAATAGGGGTGTCAGGAGGCCGCGGCCCTATCAGGGGAGAGCGAGAGGCCGGCAGCCTGCGTCCACCAACTGCTTAACTGCTGGGGGAGGCACCCAGGCCTTCCTCGGGAGGGGTTCCTAAGTGGAAAGGCCTCTGTGGGTACCCCACCCCCCAGCCTTGAGCAGTATGCTCTCAGCCCTGCCTCAGTGCACCTGGTCTGCGGGCAGCCTGAGGGCAGCAGACAGTGGGGGCAGCAGCAGGGCTGGGGGGCTGGGGAGAGGGAAAGGAGGAGGGGCAGGTCTCCTGCAAGGCTGTGGGGGGATGGGGCTCTCCTCTCCGCCCAGAAATCCTTGTCCCCAGTGCGTGAGTGCAGGTGCAGGATCAGGAGAGAGGTCCGAGGTCAGTGAGCTTTGACACGTGCTGGGGTGAGATAGTCACACCCGGCCCTTCCCCGCAGGACTTGTCACCAGGCGCTGGGTCTCTTGGGTCCCTGGGAGGGCAAGACTTTGAGCAGCCCCTTCCCCAGGTACTGGGGGTGAGGGAGGGGGTCCAGGGAGCTGAGGGGCACCCTTCCAGGCTGGTTTTCCCTTGCCTTTCAGGGAGGAGCCGCCTGGGGCGCCAGGCAGGACACGGCCCTCGAGCTGCCCGAGCTGACCCCAGAGGAGAAGAGGGTCTTGGAGAGGAAGCTGAAAAAGGAGCGGAGGAAAGAGGAGAGGAAGCAGCTTCGGAAGGACGCAGCCCCGAGCGTCCCGGCCAAGCCCTCCGGGGCCCAGCTGGCCCTGGACTACCTCCGTGGGTAAGACGGCCCTCTCACGCAGGGCCTGGCCGGGTCTGGAGGGTCTCTGGTGTACCGGGAGGGACGGGGGCTCGGGTGAGCTGCTCCAAATCTGGCTCCTGGGGCCAGTGGTGTCCCTGCAGCCTGGGACCTGCCCTGGTGGGCGTCACCACAGAACCACCACCCCTAGTGCCCACTCGAGCCCTCGGGGTGCCTGGCAGACCCTGGTTTACCCTGTTCCCACGGCAGGCAGAGCCTGGCATTTGCCAACAGCTCTGTGCAAGCCTCTCTAGGAGCTCCTGGAAGAGCCAGGCCCCAGTGAAATCGCTGGCTTCTGTTGGCAGAGGAACCTGCGGGGAAGTAAAGTCACGGGTTCCAGCAGCCTCCCCCCGCCCCCGCCGCCCACAATGGTTTTCCTCCTCCGGAAGTGGGGTCCGTCCAGTGGCATCAGCGGCCAGCACCAAGACGGGCTTCCCTGGGGAGACCCAGCTCGGACGCACTCATCTGTGCGTTGATCGTGGGGAGCGGTGTATGCGCAGCCGCCCCGGCCGCCGCCGAACTCCTTTGACTCCAGCAGCAGCCCCTGCTCCCGGCACTCACTCCCCGTTCCCCTCAGACTGCCCCACCCCGCCCGCCTCCACCCAAGCCCTCGTCCACCCCGTGTCTCTGTGGGCGCGTCGATTCCGGACGATTGCGCACGTGGCAGTCACGCACAGCGTGGCCTTTTGCGAAGCGCTTCCTTCGCTCGGCGAAACGTTTGAGGCCCACCCACGTTGCAGCACGTGTCAGGCGTCCCTTTCTCTTTACGGCCAGATACCACGCAGCGCACGCATACGCCACGTCTCGTTTATCCGCTCACCCGCTCGTGGGCGTTCGGGTTGTTTCGGGCGCGGGGCCGTTGTGGCTGATGCTGTGGTGTGTGTCCGCGTACGGGATCTTGTGGGGACGTGTCTTCCTCGGTCTCGGGCACAGCCTCGGAGCGGGATTGCCAGGGACCCCGTTTTTGCAGGAGCTGCAGACCTGCCCACGGCGGCTGCGCCACGTTAACAGCCCCGCCGGCAAGGGCCCCGACTTCCGCCCGTCCGCGCCCGCCCTCGCTGATGACAGCCACGCGGGTGGCTGTGGGGCCGTGTCTCGCTGTGTTCCTCGTTCGCATCCTGTACGTGTTAAACCAAAAATGCCGATAACCCAGGGGGCTGCCGAGCGGCGCCCTCTTGGCTCCTCCCCAGAGGGGTCCCTGGAAGGACTCAGCCAGGAAGGCGAGTGCCCCCCGGTCCCAGCTCCGTGACTCCACCTGCTGGCCCCGGGCGTGGCTGCGTTGGGGGCAGGAATCCAGCACACCAGCTGGCTGGCCTCCTCAGGGCAGAGAACTGAGGGTCCCGCAGCCTGGCCCCAGTGAGGAGGACCCTGTCCGCTGGTCCCCGTCCCCAGCCTCAGGGATGTGTAATTCTGAGCGACGTGGGACCCTGGGGCCTCTGCACTCTTGGCTGCTGGGCACAGTGGACGGGGCTGGAACCAGCACCCCTTAAGGAGTCCAGCCCCCAGTGTTGGTGTCACCCGGGCACATGCTCGCACACGTCCCAGCGAAGAGAGAGCTGGGTCTGGGCTCTGGGGTGCAGCTGGGGAATCTGCATGTGCTGGGACCAGGTCTCTGGCTCGACTCTCCCGGCCTCCCTCCCTAAACTCAGCAGGGGTGCAGGGGCATCGCCAGCCCCCGTAGCCCTGGCAGAGGCTGGATTGGCCCTGCTGCATGTCATGGGTCTAGAGGGGTGAGCCCTGCAGGGACCACACACAGCAGCAGCTCGAGAATGCCGTCCGTGCAGCCCTGTTCTCTGAGGTCAGAGCTGAAGGCCGTCCCCGGTTGGTGGCCAGAGAGGGCAGGAGCGCGTGGGTGGGGGCCCACTGGGACTTGAGGACAGATGCCTGCTACTCCCTCCGCTGGCGTGCGGGTGTGGGGTCCCCGGCTCAGTGGGGCTGTCAGCACGGCGTGGGGCACCAGCCTTGGGGATGGCAGGGCCTGGGCTGGAGCCAGCCTGCTGCTTGTCAGTGTGGGTCCTCGAGCGAGAGAGTCGTCCTCTGTGGTCTCGGCTGTCAGTCTGAGAGCCCACGCGTGTTTCTGTGAGCGCGCACGGGTCACGGCTGGACACAGGAGGCCGCGGGGCCGGGGCTGAACAGAGGAGCCGGGGGACAGGCCAGCCACGGAGTGGACCTCAGGCTGTGTCACGGGCGCAGAGCCCGCCTGCGGTGGGCGGGGGTGAGGACAGGCTAGAGGCCTGCGGCCGCTCTTTGCGTAGACCCCGTGTGGACGGCAAGAGGCCTGGCTGCGGACCCGGTCTTCACTCCCGAGGCCACGCCTCCCGCCGCGGCGTGGACTGCCCAGCTCCCTGGCATTCACCCACCGGGGGCCTGTCCTGTCCGGATGCCCCATTACCTAGAGGCCGGCCCGGGGACGCCATACGTGTTGTGGTAGGCCGCCTGTCCTCTGCCGTCTGGGTCTCGCTTCCGGCCTCGCCTCCAGCCCGCGCGGGCTCCTGTGGCCGCCCGGCGTCCCCGTGCCTGGCAGCTGTAGGTCTTGTGTGGCGGGAGCTGCACCCCATGCGTGTGCTTGGAATGGTAGCGGTGGTCTCTGGGCCCGCGGGAGCCCCGAGGGCAGCCTGGCCCCTGTGGGATGTCAGACCCAGGGCCGAGGCAGCCAGCACGCTCTCCCCTGAGACCCCGCACCAACCCCTCGCCGGGCTGGGGGCAGGGAGACGGACTCTGGCTGTCTCTTCCCTCTTCCACCGGGGCCCCTCCCACCGACTGAGCCAGACACGGCAGCTCCTCCCTCACGGGGTGTCCTGTCCCGCTGGGCGCCCGGCCCCCAGCCCCATCCGCAGCGCAGGCCGGGACTCAATCAGGTGCTGCGTAAGCGGGGGTCAGCGGGGCGCGCGGCCTCAGCGACTCAGGGCCTGCCTTCCAGGGACGAGAGGCTGCTGGGCCCCATCCCTCGTTTACGCCCGGGGCCTGGGCCGGCCAGCCGATTCCAGCTTCCCGTGAGCTGAGAGATTTCTGCCGTGCAGACCGGGCCGTACGAAATCCACGAGTTGTCTGATTGCCGCGAGAGCACGGGCTGCTCTAGGCCGCGATGGCACTGCCGGCTGGAACGTGGGGGTTGGCACGTGTGAGGCCTGGGGCCGGGTTCTTAGGGTTTCCCTGAAGACCGTGGCCTTGGGGACAGGTTGGTGGAGATAGAGACACATTCACCGGCCCAGGGGCTCCAGAACCTGCCCGATGTTGGGGCTCAGGCGGGGCCCGTGGGACACACGTGTCTCTGGGCGGCCGGGGGCCGGGGGCCTGTACAGCAGCTGCACGTGCTTCTGCCCGTCTGGGTGTTGAAGCGTCCTTCACCCGTGACCTCACGGAGCCACGTTCTCTGGGAGCCACTGACGACTCCGTACCCCCTCGAGAGGGTGGGGCTCAGCCCTTACCACCAGGGAGCCCGCCCGGCGCGGGGTCCCCGCTCCCTCCCCGTGGACCCTGGTCTCTCAGATTCTCTATCCCCACGGGTCCTGCCTCTCAGGGAGGCGTCTCTGAGACAGAGCAGGAGCCTGGAGAGGCGGGCTGGCTTGTTCATGTCCGTCATCCCCAACTTCACTCCTGTGTCCTCGTCGTCCTGGTCTGGGGGCCTCCTCTCTGCCTGTCGTGGCCTAGGGGCTTGGGGCTCCCAGCCAGTGCCCCTTGCTTCCTTTGGGCCCACACGGCAGCTCTGAAGCCACCGTAGCACTGTCTGGGGGTTCAGGTGACCACAAGGGGGGTTGAGCCTAAGCTAGACCAGAGCCCTGGCTCGGGTCAGGCACACGGCCCGTCCGTGTTGTCGATGCCGTGGCCATGGCAGCCAGGTCCGTGGAGCCCCAGGTCCCAGGCAGTGGAGCTCGGCACCTCCACACCCTCCGTCAGCCCAGGATGGATCCCACAGACCCTGGGGGAGGTCGTGTGCCATCTTCCAGGGCAGGGGAATTGGCCAGCGTGCAGGTGGTCAGTGGAACCAAGTGGCAATTTGAACAGAGAAGGTTTATTGTAAAGAATGAGTAAGCACGGCAAAGGGCTTGCTAGTAAGTCGAAACCCAAGACCCGGGAGGAGCAGACCCCAAGACAGCCACTCCTCAGGGCCGGACGAGCCCAGGGCCTACAGGAGCTGTGGCCACAGGACTTGCTGGGAAGGCTGCTCATGGGAGGCCTGGCCAGGGCTTCGTGGACCGTCGGCTCCAGGGGGTTGCTTGCTGGAACCAGACTGCATCAGCCTCCGTGTCCTGTTTTTATGGCTCTGCGGCTCCTTCTACTCAACGTCGCGCCATCTGGCAAACCCATTTTTTGAAGACCCCCCTCCCCCCAGCAGAGTGGGCGACGGACGGTGTGAGCCGGCGCAGTCACTCGATAACCAGCACGGGGCAGGGGCCCCTCGGGTTAACCCGCAGGGTTCAGCCAGGCACAGCGCCCGGCCTGGCGGCTCTTGGGCTCTTCCTCCGGGCCTCCTGTAATGACCACGGCCCGATTTCTGCCGTGCCGCGCACTCGTTCCGGGCACAGGCCGAGGGCCACACCTGCGGGTGCGGGAGTCCGGGTCGTGGTGCCCTGAAGGCACACCGCTTTGTAGGGGCGCCGGTCAGTCTCCAGGGCCAGATCCCAGATGTGAAACCACGGGTCCCCAGCGGGATGGGAGCAGGGACCCGGTCTGGCTCAGGTCCTGCTCTGTGGCTGCCACGCAGAGTGCCCGTGGTCCCCGGCAGACGTGGGGCGGGGCTCAGGCGGCTCTGCTGTCACGTGACCGTGTGTGTGAAGTCGAGTAAGAGTGACTCCACCTCGGCCCCGCGAGCTACTGTCCCTCTAGTCGAGGCTGCAGCTAGGGCACATCACACACCCTGGGGGCTCACCCCCCGCCCTCCTGCCCACACCCCTCGGTGCCCCCGAGTCCCAGACACGCCGCCCTTCTCTTCCTCCTGCTTGTCAGCAGGCTGGCCTCGTGGCCGCGGGTTGGGTGGGGGCTGGGGTGGGGGGGTCACACGGCCTCAGGTGGCCCACACCAGCACGACCCTCGGGGTCAGGGTTCCTGGCTCCCCCCGGGCTGCTCTCCCTCACCCTCCACACACAGCTCTCGGTTGGAAGGCCGTCCCCGCTCTGGCGGGCACACGGTGAAGGCTGACGCGGGAGCGGCTGATTTCAGGAGCCTCCGGGTGCCCGGGCCGTCTGGCGCGGACGTGGAGGCAGGCGCTCGGGAGTGAGGCGTCCTCCCAGCGCCAGGCCCCTGAGCCCCCTCCGCTGCTCCTCGTCTGCCGCCCTCCAGCTGGGGAGGGGCCTCCACACACCTGGTGCACAGACCCTCTGTCAGTTCGCGCCGGCGCCTGACGTGTCCTGTCCTTGCTTCCCAGCTGGGCCCAGAAGCACGAGGAGTGGAAGTTCCAGAAGACGAGGCAGACCTGGCTGCTACTGCACATGTATGACAACGACCAGGTATGTGCACCGGTGGGGCGGGGTGGGGGAGCAGGGGTGTACACGCTGTGGGTGGTTTGGACAGGGGTGTGCACACGGCGGTGGGGGGGGATGGTTAGGGCAGGTGTGTGCACGCTGGGAGGGCTTTAGGGCAGGGGTGTGCATGCTGGGGGGAGGTGAGGGCAGGGGTGTGCACCGAGGGGCAGGGGTGTACATGAGGCTGGGAGCAGGGGTGTGCACACCCGGTGGGGGTGGTTAGAGCAGGGGTGTGCACGCTGGGAGGGCGTTAGGGCATGGGTGTGCACGCTGGGAGGGCGTTAGGGCAGGGGCAGGGGTGTGCACACTGGGGGGTGTAGGGCAGGGGGGGCTCGCGTGCGCACATGTCCGACAGCAATCATGTGTGCACGCTGGGGGAGGGGAAGCACGCGCGGATGTAGGACGGCGACTGCCGTGTGCGTGGTGAGTGAGCGGAGGGAGGTGGAGCGTGCGTCCCCGGTGGGGAGGAGAGCTGTGTGCACCTGGCGGGGTGGGGAGTGCGTCTGGGAGAAGCCAGTTATCAGACGCAGGTGGGGCACGGGGTGCCCTCCCAACGCAGCTGGGGCAAGATGCTCCATGCCGACCTCCCTCGGTCACATGATTCAGGGGGCACCTGGGTTTGAGCGTGCGGTAGTCGGCCATGGCTGTGGACCTGCTTCGGGATTCTAGAAACGCCCCGATTGTCACCACACCGTTGGCAGCTCTCGTCCCGGCCAGTGGTCGCCCTGGTGCTTGCCACGTGGTGCTCCTTGGTCCACCCTCGTCTGCCTTGGTCGGCTGGCTTTCTGCCCTTGGGCAGAGCCTGGCCGCCTGCCCCCTCCCCCGCCCCACCAGAGCCACATCCACGTCTGCGAGGGTCTTCTCCCAGGCTGCATAACCCCCTGCTACCGCCGTTGGTTCTGACAAGTATAGCTTTCGTCACAAGCGTGACGGCCCTGCTACAGGGAGGTCCAGGGTGCCTGTGTGCCCGTGACCGGGGAAGGACACGCCTGAGAGCCAGACTCTGAAATCAGGGTGGGGGGACAGCTTTCCGAACAGGCGCCAGGGCTGGGCCAGCCTGTACCGCTGCAGGAGTCGCGGGCCGGCCTTGTGACCCACCGCAGAGCCCGCACTGGGGCGTGACATCCCACCCTTCCTTCCCCGTGACCCCCCTGTCCCGCGCCGATCCGTGGCCGCTCCCCACTCGCCATAGCTCAGGGCCCACACCCCCTCCCCCCAGCACATCACCAGACTTCTGTGCCCAGAAGCCCGGGCCCCGCGGACACAGCGTCCCTGGGACTCTCTGGAGCAGGTGTCACACACACGGAGCCAGCGGGCAGCTGTGGACAGAGACCTGTGTCCTGACCACCCTGCCCGCCCCCTTCCCCCCCGGGGCCTCAAGGTGCTGGCAGGTGATGGTGGCCTGACAGCCACTCCCAGCCTGTGTGGGCTCGCTGTGCCCTGAGGAGGGGCCTAGGCACCTCGGGAACCGAGGCCTTGCTTCCTGAGGCCCCTGGAGACCACCTGGTCACTGCACGCCGGGAGGTGGGCTGGGGACGTGTCATAATTTTGACAAAGCCTGATTTTTGTCTTTTTTTTCTGTCGCTTGTGCGTCTGGTGTCATTACTAAGAAATCACGGTCTCACCCAAGGTCGGCAGAATTACCCCAGTGTTTCCTTGTGAGGGTTTTGTAGTTTCTGTTCTTACCTTTAGGCCTTTGGTCTCTTTGGGGTTAACTCTGTGTGTGTGTCAATTCGGTTTCTGTGAGTAGACTGTCCCCCAGTGGATGGACTTGGCACCTTCTCGGTATCCTGTCATTTACTTAGCCATCTGCCCCGCTGGGACGTTAACCTGGAAGGACAAGGCTCGTCGGCTTTCACGGACCCCCACATCTCTGAGCCTAATGCCCCGGAGCTGCCTGGGCTCCCCTGGGAACCGGGGCACGTGCACCTGAACCCAGCTGGGGGGAGGGGTGGTGTCCGGGGCCTTTGTGGAGGGGCCGATGGATTCATTGGTCTCTGGTGAGCCCCCTGAGGTCAGGGTCAGGGTTCACTTGGGGTCCAGCACAGGCAGTGGGATAGAAGAAAGCCCTGGACCGCAGCGGATGACTGGCCGAGGCGCCTAGGGGTGGGGGGGTAGGAGGGGAGTCGCGGAGGCGGGGAAGGGGGAAGGGCCCCTGGGAACTGTGTGCCCGGCCCTTGGTTCCGCAGACGCTCCCGGGCCTGCGTGACTCAGCAGGCTGCTGGCAGGAACAGGAGGGGACCCCGGGGCCAAAGCTGGGGGTCCTGGTTGCTCCGGCCCCCAGACGCTAGACGGTGCCGTCTCCTGGCCCCACACCGAGCCCCGCTTCCCTTTGTGGGCGTCCTGCCGTCCCGCCCACGTGCCCCGCCGGCTGTGTGTGGCCCCGGAGCAGAGTGCCGGACCCTCCTTGGCTGGACCGTGGCAGCAGTGGCGCCCCGGTGCTGCCCGCAGGAACAGCAGAGGCCGTGACGTGAGACGAACCTGTTCTGTGGTCCCACGCGTGCCCTGTCTTCCTGGTGCGCCTACTTGAAGAACCCCCACCCCCACCCCCACCCCAGCCTCACTTCGAGCCCCTGAGGCGCACGGGCCTGACCTCATGGCCGCCACGTGTCTGCGTGTGTGCGTGGGTGTGCATGAGCACTTCCTGTCGGGAGCAGGATCTGCGATTCGGTTTCACGGATGAGACAGAAGCCACATCCGACCCCCGTGGGGGTGGACTGACAAGGGAGGGGAATAGAAAGCCCGGAAGGGAACGAGTACGCTCAGGGTCCACAGAGGCAGAGGGAGCCACCACCATTCGATGGGGAAAGAATGGCCTCCTCCGCAAGCGGAGTTTTGCCAGCTGGATTTGCACGTGTCAAGGAAGGAAGGTGACCCCACCGGACCTCTGTCAGCAGCCCTCAAAGTGGGTCGAGGCCCCGGATGTCGGGGCTGAAACTACAGCTCCCAGAAGCAAATGTGGGGGCACCTGTGTGGCCTCAGGTCGGGCACAGGCGCTGACTGCCCCAGCACAGTGACCGCAGACTCAGACTGGCGGGCGGGGAGATGGCCACCCACCCACCCACAGGAGGGAGGAGGTGGGCGCAGACCCCGATCTCACGGACTGTGGGAGCTTTTCTAGGTCGACAGAAGGGCAGCCCAACTCTAAAACGGACAAAGGGTGTGCGTCAACCTCTGTCCAGAGCAGACGATGCAGGTGGCCTTTGAGCGAGTGTCGAGGAGCTCAGTGTCACAGGCGTTGGGGAGGGGCCGGTCAGAGCAGGATGGCCCTGTGACCAAAGACAGACTGTGACCCGTGTCGCTGAAGACACAGCCGTTCTCGGCGGTGTTCTTCTCTCATGTTCTCAGTGGATCGTGTTTCCTTACTTCTCGAGGATGTCAGTAACACCACTTTGAAGTCCCCTTCTCTCCGCACGACATTTATCTGTTCAGGTCGCTTTTGGTTTGTTTGCTTGGTCTCTGACTTTGAGATCAGACACTTTGTTCTGACGTGATGCCCTGTGGGGTCAGGAAGGGCCTGGAAACCTGGCCAGGGCTGTGCGCACCCCAGGGGCCCGTGTCCTGAGCTGAGACCCAGATCCTGAGCTGATGGGCTGGGCTCAGGATCTGGGTTTTCTCTCCTGTGTCCTCAATTTCACGGTAGAATCTTCTAGTCTTGCTGCAGGACACAGGCTTGGCCGCCAACACCGGGGAAGCCTGTGCAGGGAGGTGGGGGGTTCAACAAGGGGTGGGAGAGGGTCCGCATGCGAGGGGAGTGATGTGGGGGCCCCCTTCCCCATCGAATGGTCTGGGCGCCCTTGTCGAGAGCCGGCTGACCATGGATGGAGCGGTTCCTGCCTGGGCCTGGCTCTGTCCCCTTGCCCCGCGTGCCTGTCTCTGCCTCTGCCTCCACTGCTGAAGCTTTGGAGTTGAGGCCTGTGAGTCACTACCTGCTTTGTGAGCGGACCCGGCTGCCCCTTCACTCTCCCCTCGGGACGGGACCAGCCGAGCCTGGGGTCGGGGAGCCAGAACTCGGTTTTATCGGCGGGGGCTCCACCCTCAGACCCCCGGGGTGTGTGTGTGTGTGTGTGTGTGTGTGTGTGTGTGTGTGTGTGTCTCTCAGAAGATTTCTCTCCTCACAAACACGCCTGTTAACTGTCGACCGGCTGGCCTTTCGGGAGGGGGTGACATCCAATGGCTGCAGGGCCCCGAGCCCTCGAAAAAGACCGGGAGACTGGCCTGCCCTCCCCGCCTCCCCCAGCCCCGTGGTCCCACAGCAGCGGCACGGGGTGGGAACAGGGGTGCGGCACACGGGGCCCCGCACCGTCGGCGTGCCCGGGGCCGAGATGACGCCAAGCTCTGCTGCCTGGAGGAGGAGGCGGTGAGCCGCCTGACGCCCGGGCCCGCTCAGTGTCCACGCTCGTCACGTCACCCCGCCCGGCCCCTGACGCTCTGGTCCTCTTCCCCCACCAGGTTCCCGACGAGCTCTTCTCCACCCTGCTGGCCTACCTGGAGGGGCTGAGGGGCCGGGCCCGAGAGCTGACGGTGCAGAAGGCCGAGGCCCTGATGCAGAAGTCAGACGAGGCCAGGGGCGCGGACACCCTCCCGCTGGGGACCATCCAGCGCGTCCGGCAGGTGCTACAGCTGCTGTCCTAGGGCTGCCGGCGGGCCGGGTCACTGCCACGGCCCCAGGCGGTCCCGGGCCTCTCGGTGAGGGCGACAGTGTCCTCCCGGCAGTGGGGCCCCAGCGAGGGGCAAGCGGGGTCGCAACAGGGCAGCGGCCGGTGGGCCCGGGGACTTCCGGGGGCCGGGCCCCTGGCCCTCGGGAGGACTGACTCCACGATGACAGGTTTTCACGCCTTCGCAACCGAACGGGAGCACTTGGGGGGCAACCTAGAGACACTGGCCTGGCCTCTGCGTGGCCTCAGAGCCCACAGGGAAGCCGAGGGAAAGGCCTGTTTTCTACTGGAATGACTCAGAAATCCACCAGAGCCAGCCCTTCCCGCCAGCAGTGGTCCGTCCCTGTTGGGGGCTGAGGGCGGTCCCTCCGGTGGCGGCCAGGGCTGCCTGGTCACCTGCCTGCGTTCACCGACCTTTTCCACTCCTGTTTGCAGTAAAACCATCCTGTGTCGGCCGTGGCTCTCGTTCTGTGTGTTTCGTTCTCATTTGTGCGTTGATTGACCACGAACGTGCGTCAGGCCGTGGCCGTAGCCCCCCCAGGACGGCGTCCTGGCGAGACTCCCCGTGTGGCGCTTTTGCCTGCGGGTGCCCAGCACTTGCTCTGCAGGCCGCTGTCTGCACGGACCCGGGACAGGCTCGTTCTATGCCGAGAGGAGCGCTGGGTGCGTTGAGCTCCCCAGAAGTCACGGGGCTCCCAGTGCCCCGGAGGCTGCGCTCAGGGCACCGCGGCCCACACCTCCTCAGCGAGTGGGGGAAGTCGGTGGGCGGCCGGTGCCGGGACCGCCTTCAGGAGGCCTGCACTTCCCGGCACCTGTACGTGGAGAATCACAGGGTGGTGGAGATGTGGTGGTTTTAAAACTCATCCACCCAGGCTTTGGCGCTCTGCCCGCGGGGACGCGGGTCAGTCTCCAGCATGGGATGAGGCATGCGTGGAGCCGTGCGGCTGTGAGGCCAGGACAGGAGGCGGAGGCAGGCGGCGCCCTCTGGACGTGTGCCCTTGGGACTTGGCGGCCTTCACGTGGGAAGCCCCTGCCGGATGGGGAGGCTGTGTGGGGAGCCACCTGGGTGATGGCAGGCCCTCCAGGGGCTTCCACCTCAGGTGACACCGTGCGAAGCAGAGGTGAGCTGTCACCACCGGGTCCTCACCTTGCAGGTTTGTAAACCTGTTGCTGGGGCGCGTGCAGTAGACCACCAGGACAGCACGAAGGCGTGTAAGGTGAACTGGTTGTGTCCTGTCACGGTGCCGACAGTGAGTCACGGGCTCCTGGCCTGTGCGTAGACCCCTTATTCCAGAAGAAGGCCTGGGGCCTCGCTGTGGTCGCACCTGGCCTGGCCTTTCCAGCCAGGCCTTCCCCCGAGGCGTCCCCTCCCAGCAGTGTCCCCAGCCTCGGTTTCTGCTTTCACTTGAGCTTCGGGGACCGTGAACCACCCGTGCCGAGGGACGCTTCTCCTTGATGGGGTCAGGCCTCAAGGTGAGGGTTCCCCAGGCCAGGAGGGGCCCAGGCGTCCAGAGGGCCCTGGGCTGGTGCTTGGGACCTCCCCTCTCTCACCTGTAACCCACACCCCTGGGTTCTGAGGGTCATGCGGCCCCACCTCCCACCCAACACCCACGCCTCCCCTGCGCCCCCCCCAGGGGCAGGGGTGATACTCCGCCACTCCCCGGGGGCATCTGGCTCCGCCCCTCCCACTGGTGCAGCTGAAACCCCGCCACGTGCACACACACACCCACTTCCGGGCCAGAGCACCTGGCCGCCCCCTCGTTGGCTTTTAGAGACAGAGGGGAGGTCCCGACCCTCCAGGCATCAGTGAGATCCCGAACAGGAGGCACTTTGGAACCCCGAGTTGGCGCAGGCCTGTGAGTGCGTCACCAATCCGATGTGTTGGCATCACGGCTCCACAGATAATTTGGGGGCGTCAAGCAATCGGGGTGCCAGCCTCACAGTGCCTAACCTTTGAGGAGGCACCCAAAAAACACATTAAGGGGCGCCTGGGGGGCTCAGTCCGTTGAGCACCTGACTTCGGCTCAGGTCATGAGCTTGCAGTTTGTGGGTTCGAGCCCCACGTCAGGCTCTGTGCTGACAGCTCGGAGCCTGGAGCCTGCTTGGGATTCTGTGTCTCCCCCTCTCTTTCCCCCTCCCCTGCTTGTGTTCTCTGTCTCTCAAAAGTAAACATTAAAAAATACATTGAAAAGTAGACACACAAAGGAAGACCCATAAGCTAGCAAAGGCTTTTTTTTTTTTTTTTTTTTTTTAAGGAATCAGGGTTGATCAAGAACCATAGCTCTGGGTTTCCTGGCAGCCAAGTTGAAAAGGGGAATGTGATGGGTCCCAAGTCCTCATCATCTGTTAATGGAAACAGTCGGGAGACCAGGGCACTCCCTTCACTTGAGCACAAACGCTCCCGATACCAGATGGGAGAGGGCTCTTTCCTCTCTAAGGGCTCCTTCCAGGGCATAAAGTGCTGTCTACTGCAAGGTTCCCCCTGGCAGAGCGAGGAGACACAGACATGTCACCTGGGCGCACCGGGACCAACGTCACTTGCTGGGGGTGTCTGTCAGAGACGGCATGGATGAGGCCCCCGGGACAGTGACGTGGGAGAGTCTGAGCCCCGGGGCCAGGCCACGGCGTGGGGTGGGGGCCGTGCGTGCTGAAGGACGGTCTGTGAGTCCCTGACTCACCAAGGTCTGTGTGGGGCCCCTGGGCCAGGAAGCTTGACCGTGGCACTGTTTGCCCGTCGGCACCCCCAAGCCGGAAACAACCCAGACGTCCAGCAGCAGGTGACCGGGACACCAAGGCAAACAGCACTCAGCAGTACAAGGACAGAAACGCTGACACAGGCCACAGCGTTGCACTGGGCAGGGGACCTCGGACCACAAGGGGGACCTCAGACCGCTGTTCCACTGACACGAGATTCTGGGAACGGTGAGCTTGCTCACCTGCGGTGACAGAGCGCCCAGGGGCAAGGGCGCCTTCGGGGACTGCGGCCACACAGCGTGTGCAGGTGTCAGATGCGTTCCGGGGAGCAGAGACAGAGCCTCGCGGGGCCGAGCTCACGGCAAAGCATTTTGGAAGGAAAATGGTAAAGAAGTTCGTTGTCACCTTAATGTCTGTTCTCACCAAAGTTCCCCGCGTCCCTCCTGGAGACCATCTCGAGCGCTCCATCGAGAATGGGTGAGGGAGCGACCAGACTTCCCGGCCGTCACTGCCGACGCCATCACCCTGCCCCACCCTCCAAGGAAGCGTCCTTCCTGGGACTCGTGTCCGAGAAACGTTCAGGCAGGTGTTTCTGTTGACCTCCTGCAGTGACCATTGGCCCCCCGCCAAGCTTCCCCTTCCGGTGCCCCCCGGAGAGCGTCCTTGTTTAGTGAAATCAGTGCTTATCCAGCAGGAATGTCCCTGACAGGTGACATTAGGTGGCCATGAGCCAGGACCCCTGCCCTGGGAACGGACCTTCAGCCTCTCGTGTGTCTGCCCTGGGGGTGGGTGTCCCAGCGGCCCTGGGAGCTTGCTTCTGGTTTGGGGGCCAGTGGTGTGACGGGACCAAGAGCCACCCGCCGGCCCCCAGGGGCTCCTTCCCTCACAACCAAGAGGAAGGGCGCTGTGGCCATGGGAGCCGACGTTCAGGGGCCCAGCTGCCCCCTCCTCACCCGCAACGTCTGGGACCCTTGATGGACGTCTGCAGAGGCTCCTCCCGAAGCCCATGCAGGCTGGAGGCTGAGCTCTTTGGAGATGCAGCCGGCAAGAAACGGGACCCCAAACTTGGAAGTGTCCACCATGGATGAACGGACAACACAACACGTGCCATCCACCCACGAAACACTATTCGGCCTTAAAAAGGAAGGAAGTTCTCGCACCTGCTCCAACATGGGCGGACCCTGCAGACACCACGGTGAGTGACACGAGCCAGACACGGGAGGACACTCACCGGGACCCACTCCCATGAGGCCCCGGGGTCGTCACACTCACGGACACGGGAGGACGTGCACTGAGACGCACTCCCACGAGGTCCCGGGGTCGTCAGACTCACGGACACGGGAGGACACGCACCGGGACCCACTCCCACGAGGCCCCGGGGTCGTCAGACTCACGGACACGGGAGGACACACACCGGGACCCACTCCCACGAGGTCCCGGGTCGTCAGACTCAGGGACACGGGAGGACACGCACCGGGACCCACTCACTCGAGGTCTCGGGTCGTCAGACTCAGGGACACGGGAGGACACGCACTGGGACCCACTCCCACGAGGCCCCGGGGTCGCCAGACTCACGGACACGGAGGAGACGGTGGGGCCGGGGCTGGCGGAGCAGGTAGGGGTCTGTGTGTAATGAGGACAGAGTCTCAGTGTGGGGAGATGGGACGTGCTGGAGCCAGACGGTGGGGCGGCCGCACAGCAGCGTGAATGTGCTCGGTGCCCCTGAGCTGCTCACTCAGAAGCGGTCGAGATGGTGATTTCCGTTATGTGTGTTTTACCACAAGAAAAATGCAAAGCAAACAGGAGCAACCAGCAGATGATGGGGCAGAGGCGGGGCGGGGGGGCGTCCCATCAACACCGCGGTGGAGCCCCCATCATGGAACGAGTGTCTACACCGGGTCAGGGCCAGACTGAGCAGCTCTCTGGAGCGGGTGGGCGGGTGAGTCCCCCTTGTTTGCAGAGGGGAGGGCAGCGGCACGCCTGGGTCTCCAGATCACTCGTGCAGGGGCTGGGCCCAGTGGGGGTGCTCGGGGGCAGCGGTGACGGGTGCTTTCCTCGTGGGCCAGACGTCACAATTGGCATGTTGTGCACCTTCGGTGTATAATACGTTTATTCTGTGTCCACCCCATAAAGCGGGGGGGGGGGGGGGGGACAGATATTCCCCAGACGGCCCCGGCTCTCCTGGGCCCCCGCCAGTTCTCCGCAGGGGTGAGGGGAGCCTGAGAATAGGGGGCCCGGAAGTCCCCTGCAGGGGTGAGGGGGGTGCCAGAGCCTTCCGCGCCCTGGACCGGGGTGGCCGAGGATCCCTCTCACGCCAGCCCTCCGCCCGGCCCACCTCAGATCTGCACCAGCCCACAGGCCCGAAGAGCCGAGCCGCGGGCGCCTGGGGTCGCCGTGGGGATCTCCTGCCTAACGTCCCGCCAGAGCTCCCGGGGTCCCCCACAGGGACCCGTTCCCACCAGAGCCGCCAGCCCTGATGCAGCCGCGGGGCGAGCACCGTGTTTGTGAAGCGTTTTCCTCCGGGATCTACACCTTCCAAGCCCAGCACAAAGGCTTCTCACATTTATTCTTCTCAAATCAAAGCAATTACCCCAAAGCAGCAACGACCCTATTGGACTCTGAGGAGAAAAGTTAAGTCACCTTGGACAGTGGTTCGTTTTGACGCCTGTCCCTGTGAGTTAGGAAATAGCGGTTCAGTGTGTGCGTCCGGCCTCCCGGCTGACGCGGGACCGCCCCGCAGGTGCCGCGGGCCCAGCTCCTACGGGGGGCGTGGCTCCTGGAAACGGGGTCCAGGCAGCCCTACGTTCACCACAAAGAAAGGAGACCCCCGTAACCGCTGCCTTCGCTTCTAATGCTCACCTCTTCCCTTTTCGGGCTGCCCAACCCCTCCCACCACGCCCGCCCCAAGCAGCACAGTCTCTTCAGCCAAGAGCTTCTTGAAAGGATTTCCACAGCCATTCCAGAATGTTCTGCCTCGCCCTGAAGGATGCTGTCAGTTGATCGGCCGGGATGAACTCGGATGAGATCCACGCTCCTTGTCGCACGTGACCCCGCTAGACTGAAGCGGCCCCGACCCCTCCACCCAGGTGTCAGATGTTTGAGACAGAAGCAGTCCGGCGACAGAGAAAATCCTCGCCCCCCCCCCCCCCACCACCCAGGTCTTTCCAGAAATAAAAGATACCCAGTCCATACCCCTTCCCCCGCAGGGCCCACCATGTGAATGGCACATCCAGAAGCACGCGAGGCCACGGCCACGGCCCCGCCCCCTCTCCCTGAGGGAGAGGCTGCCTGACCTCTGCCAGCCCCCTGCACCCCCCACCCAGGGCTGGGGACGGGGGAGGGCGGCCAGGGTGGCTGGAGTCCAAACACCATCCCGCTAGGCTCCCGGGCCGCCGGTGGGTTGCCAGATACGTACGCGACCGCAGATCACTGAATTTCGGGTGCGTGGAAAGTGTGTCCCATGGACACAGGCTGGAGAGCCCCCCACTCGGCCCCCCTGACCTGGTGTCCCCGGTCAGCAACAGATCGCTGCCCTAGGAGTTACCATACATCTTGGGCGGGGAGCTGGGCTTCGGGTATGAGGCTGACTGGCTCGGGGGGGGGCCCGCGTCCTCCCTGCTCCCCTTCCCACCCAAGCCTCTGGTAGCAGCTGACCCTCGATTGGCCCATGTCCCAGGGCTCAGGGTCCTGGCTCCAAGGGCAGAGCGCCTCCTGGATACGGCCCCCCAGGAGCCCCAAGAACAAAGTGGGGTCTGCGGGAGACCCAGCACAGAGCAAGCTGGGAACGCGGGTCTGAGGCCGGCCTCTAGGTGGCTGTCACCCTGCCACCTGCCGCCTCCCCGCACCCCAAGAGCAAGTGGCCCCGAGGGGAACCTGATGGGGGCAGCGTGAAGGGTAGGTGGGTGGGGAGAGGAGGCATCGGGAGCCCGGGAGGCGTGGGGTGCGGGAAGGGGGCACTTCTCCACTGGGGAACGGGAGGCACCCTGAGGTTTGGGGGGGACCTGAGTGCAGAACGAGGCAGCGCTGCCGCCCAAGGGGTCTGGGGGCGGAGGGTGGGGAGGGAGCCCGGCTGCCCCGGGGAGACAGGAGGAGGAGTGGTAGAGATGCCTCGGGGCAAGGGAGCTTGGCAGGGGGCTGGGCCCCCGAAAGAGCACGATGGGGCCCAGGTGTGGGGTTCCGGGGGCCACGGCAAAGAGCCCGGCAAGGGGCACAGTGAGGGCTCTCCACCCATTTGTCCGGCCTCCGTCATCCACAACGCACCCCGAGCCAGGACCTGGGAGAGTGACTCAGACCCTCCCCGGGTCTGCTTGGGCAGAGCCCCCGTGTCTGGGCACCGCGCGGAGGGCCTGTGCCGGCGGCCGCATGGTGAAGGCCGGGGCGGGCGTGGTGTCCAGGGCGCCAGGGCTGAGGCCCGGTGGGGGCAGCAGGCGGTACCTGTGGAGGAGGCCGGCGAACAGCAGAAACAGCTCCGACCTGGCCAGGCTCTCCCCCACGCAGACGCGGCGGCCTGCGAGGGAAACCGAGGCACAGGGCTACCAGCCTGCCCTTTGCAGGGCTGTGCCAGGGGGGCTGGCCGGTCCCCTGGAGAGGTGGGGACCCGAGAGCAAGGTGCGGGCCAGCTCCGAGGGGAAGGGATGGGGTGCTGGAGGCCGTGGGCAGTGGGAGGCCCGGGGGCCTGAGCTTCCGAGGTCCCTGGTGAGCAGGCTCCTTGGGGGTGAGGGACCCCGTGCCGCCCCTGCCCGCGAGCTGGGGGTACCTGCAGAGAAAGGCAGGAAGGCTGCCCGCTTCACAAAGCGCCCGTCGGCGTCCAGGAAGTGACCCGGGTTGAACTGGCGAGGGGTCTCCCACTGCGTCTTGTCCAGGAGCACCGAGCTCAGCAGAGGGATTACGGGTGTGCCCTGTGGGTGGGGCGGCAGGTGGGCTGGGCCCGGCGCCCCCTCCCCCCGGGGGCGTGCCCCGCGAGACCCAGCTGGGCCCAGCCCGACGACGAGAGCAGAAAGGGGGAGGGGAGCCCTGCCCATCGTGTCGGGGGCCAGGAGGGGGGCCCACCTTGGGGAGCAGGTAGCCGCCCAGCTGGGTGTCAGCCGCCATGCACCGCGGCACGTGGGGCAGGAGAGTAATGGAGCGCTGGACCTCGTGCAGCACGGCGCTGGTGTAGGGCAGTGACCGCTGGTCCTCCAGCCGGGGGGGGCGCCCGGGCCCCAGCACCCGGTCCAACTCCTCCTGCACCCGGCCTGCGGGCGAGAAGGTGGGCGCCCGCGTCCCCGCGAGCCCCGGCCCCCCCGGGCCCTGGGGGACCCCGCCCACCGACGCGTGCTGGAAAGGGAGGCTGGGGGCTCACCTTGCACACTCGGGTGCGTGCTCATCAGGAGGGCGGCCCACTGCAGCGTGGCGGAGGTGGTCTCTGTGCCGGCCATGACCATGTCGAGAACACAGGCCACCATGTCGGCCTCGGCAAACAGGCCGTGGGGGTCTTTCCCCTGCAGAGTGGGTTGGAGAGGACTCGGCCGGCGGCTGGGCGCCACGGACCCACCCCCCCCCGCCCCGCCCGCCCGCCCCCCCCCCCCCCGCCAGCTCCAGGCTCAAGAAAGGAATGGAAGGAAGGAGCCAGGTTAGCAGGGCACCTGCTACGTTCTGGGCTCGGCACATCTTTGCTGCCACCCCTGAGGCAGGCACTGCAAATGCCCCGTTTCACAGATGGGGAGACCGAGGCCGAGAGCGGCCCCCAGCTAGGAGAAGGGGGAGGTGGCGCAGGGCCAGCCCCGCTCCTCCTGGGGTGGGGCCCCCAAATGCCCGCAGGCCTCTGAGGCGGGAGGGTGCGTCCCGCCCACACCTGGCCCTGCTGGATCAGGGCGTCCATGTAGCTCTGCACGGGGCCCACCCCGGGCGCGGGGGGCCGCCGCGTCTCCAGGAGGGTCCTCAGGATGGCTCGCACCTCCTCTATCTTCCGAAGGACAGGCCGGTGCAGCTGGAGGAGAGCCCCGAGCCGGGGGTAGATGTTGAACAGCTGAAGGCAGAGAGCGAGACCGCCGGGGAAGGGGGGATCAGGATGCCGTCCCCACCGCGGGCCCCGCGCCCCCCAGCAGGTGTGTGCACCTGTGCGGGTTCCCAGGTGCTGCCCCGGGACTCCAGGCGGACCTGCGGGGTGGGGGACTGCCCGTGGCCACAAGAGGGCACCGGCTCGCACTGCTGCTGGGACCGCAGCCTGGGCTCCCACAAAACTCTCTGTCCCGGGACCGGACGGCAGGTGACGCGCCTTGACGGGTGGCTTCCCTGACGCGGGGCGGCTGTAATCACGCCCCGCCCTCCGGCCACCAAAGCCGTAGGACAGAGAAGGGGGAGAGGGTCGCCTGTGCTGCCAGTCATCGGGACAGAGAATTTGCAAACTTCAGAGCTCCAGCCGAGCCACTGTGGGAGGGAGGCCACGGAGTGTCTGACCAGCCAGCGCGTGTCCCGCACCAGGTGGGGCCTCGGCAGCTGTCCACGGCTCTCCTGGCTGCGCTCGCATCACTGTGCACCCCCAGGACGTGAGCGATCCCTGGATCGAATTGCCCAGTGAGGAGCCGGCACACGGGGTGGGGAGGCCCGGAACATTCCACTCCCGCCCCCCTGGTCTCCGTCCTCCCGGGGCTTCCGCGAGGAGGCCAGATCCTCCCGCCCAGCGGACGGCAGGGGCTCCTAGGAAGGAAGCGGGAGGACTGGAGACTGTGCTCAGCCCCTGCCTCGCGCCCGTGGCCGCGGGTCCATGAGAGATTGGGAGGAAGAGACCCGGCGGCGCTGTGGCATCCCTCTAAATCTGTGCCCCACACCTAGATGCGTGCGCTTAGCGCCTAGCGCTGAAATTGCCGCGACGGTGAACGTTTCACGTTTTGGAAAAGAGTGCGATGCCCACGCCCCTGGGAGTCGGGAAAACCAGAGGGCCAGTTCGCGTGACTTCTGTGGCGCTGTGGAGGACCGATACTGGGTGGATCGTCCCTGGCCGGAAGGGCTGGGGGACAGGGGGACATCGAGCCCCACGTCCAGGGAAGAAATGCTCAGCTCCCTGACCCCCAGCCGAGGCCGGGAGCAGCCGCCTCTCACCTGCAGGCTGGGGGTCCCCAAGAGGACCATGACGTCATCGATAAGCCTCAGCAGGGACACGAACATGGGATCCTGGTAGTCGAAGCGCCGGCCGAAGAGGAGTGTGAAGGTGATGTTGGAGGGGGCCCAGCCGAGCAGGGCCAGGGGGAAGGGCCGGCCTGGAGTGGGAGGGACACGGGCCTCAGGGGGTGAGGGACCCCCACCGGGGGGTGCCCGGCCCCCACTCACCTCCGTAGCTGTCCAGCTGCCCCATGAGGCACCTCAGCTCCTGCAGGATCTTGTCGACCATGGGTCCCCTCCCCACGCCCAGGTCATGGAGGGTGCGCACAGTGAACTGGCGGGCGGCCCTCCAGCGTGCCCCCGATGAGAAGAAGATTCCTGCGGGCCGGGCAAGTCGCCGCTGAGTGACGCAGGCAGGGAGCAGATGGGGCAGACCCGACGTCGGGGGCCTCACCCCCGTGCCCGAGCCCCTTCTGCCAAGAGCTGGCCTTGGCGAGCCTCGTCCCCTCTCGGTGCATGCTGGTCTCCTGCCCCGTGGACACCGTGTCCCTCCCCGGGAGCCACGCTGGGCACACTGTCTCCCGCGGCTCAGAGACGCAGACCCCCGCCCCGGGGTCCGGGGACTCCCGTGCTCCGCCGGCCTCCGCCCCCTCCGCACCCCACATGGCACACCTACCCCCACCGCCCTGGATGAGCTGGAAGACGGCGACGGGGGGTCGGTCGGCCAGCTTTGACCCAGTGCCCACCAGGGCCTCCCTCACGGCCTCGTAGCCGGCCAGCACCACCGTCTTCTGGAGCCCCAAGTGCACAGTGAACACCGGCCCGTACCGTTCCGAAAGCTGGTGGGGACGGGCAGGAATCAGCCAGCGCCCCCCCCCCACCCCCCGCCCAAGGCTGCACCTGTGCGGGGCGGGCTCAGGGGGACTCAGAGCCATGGGTGGCCTAGGCGGGGCCTGTGGGAACTGGGCCGGTGGAGAGCAGGCGGAATAAAGGTCCAGGAGCCAAAAAAGCAGGAGGTGTGCTGGCCCACGGCCCCTCCCCATCCATTCCGGGAAGGCAGGGGAGGGGGCTGCCATTGGTAGGAGGGGCTGTCTGCGGGGCGGCCTCCCGAGCTTGACCCCCAGAGGCCCCGCCCCTGCCCAGGCACCCCTAGCACTGAAACCCAGATGGATGGGAGCAGTGCCCGGGTGGCCTCGACCGCTCAGTTTCCCCCACGCTGACCCCCGGGGCACAGAACGACAACACGTGGCTAAGGCTGGCCTCCAAGGCCGCCGCCTGGGGCCACTGCCCTTCTGTGCCTTTACAGATGGGGAAACTGAGGCCCAGAGGCAACAAGTGAGTTGCGGCCAGTCACACACACTGAGGGACAGAGAGGCCCGCCCTTCCCGTCCACACCCGCTCTGCTCCCCGCATGCCGGAGTGTGGCCTACGGGCCCAGCGCTGGGCACAGCCCGCGACTCGGGGGCCCAGGGTGCTTCCTGGAGAGGTGCCCCCGAGGGGCCAGGCCCGCAGCCCCCTCTTCTCCTCCCACATCCAGGGCCTGGGGGGCCGCCAGGCAGCCACTAGGAGGTTTCTGGAAGTAGCTGCATTTCTGGGGAAGCAGGGAGGGTGGTCGTGGGAGCCGTAAGCGGCCCAGGAGTGGCTGGATAGCCCTGGTCGGGCGGGCGCCGGGCCATCCGTCTCCTGGCTGCAGGGCAGGGCAGCCGGCCGGCGACCTGGGGCCAGGACTGTCCAGCCTCCAGCCCAGGGTGGGAACAGCCACACCCGCGGGCGCCCCCCCTGAGGGCACACTCGTGCGCTACTCCAGGTCCCTCTGTCACCACACCTCTGCTTCCTGGTGCTGCTCCCAGGGGCACCCGCCTCCTCCCCACCCCCACTCTGGCTGCCCCCAAACCTGGCTCTCCTGTAGGCACTCATCAAATGCTGCCTCCTCCGAGGAGCCCTCCTGGCCTGACACTCCTGGCCCCCTGCTCCCTGCATGGCCCATCTGCTTCCCCGCGGGGGCGGGGGGGGGGGGTGTCCTCCTCTCTTCCCCAAGGCAGGGTGGGCACCTGGGCCTACCCAGGCTGGGACACGGACCTCCTACCCCACCGGGGGCCTGGAAAACGGGCTCAGCTTCCCCTGAGGTGGGGCTGGGCTGCCCAGGCGGCCGGAGCCCTGACCTACCTCCATCAGTGACCGGTCCTGCTGTGACACGCGCAGCACGTGCAGGTTTCCGATGAGCGGCAGTGGGCGTGGCCCAGGGGGCCAGCGAGGGGCTGGGGAGGGGGTGCGGGTGTGGGCTCGGAGCAGCCCCCAGAGCCCCAGGAGCAGCAGGAGCCCCGCGAGCAGCAGGGCCATGAGGACGGCGGGCGGCGAGGCCCCAGCTCCCCCACCTTGTGCCTTATAGGCTGTCGGGCAGGGGGAGGGCGTGCCGGGACCTCGCCCCTCCACCCAGAGAATGTGGACCGAGCGGTTCACCGGGGACAGCCAGGCAGCTTAAAGTGACAGGCGTGCGCGGAATGTGGGGTCGCGTCTGTGGCAGGGAGCCAGGACGCCAGGGGCCGTCTGGGGGGCCGCCGTCCAGACCTTGTGCTTAAGGCGTCTCCGTCCCTTGCCTGCTGGAGAGAACACGCCGTGGTGGCCACTGTGCCCCTCCCACCGGCCTCTGCTTCCTGCCTCGGTCTCCCCTTCGGAACTGGGGCTTGTGGGGCTTTGGGAGCTGGGCCCGAGCTCTGAGGGGAGCTCTGAGCCTCCCTCGACAGGACCCATGGGGTAGGAGGTCTGTGGAGACCCCGCGGACGGCTCTCGAAGGTCCGCACAGCAAACGCCTCAAACCCCAGGGCCTTCAGAGGCTGCCAGAGGGCCCCCTGCCGTGTCTCAGATGGCAGGCTTTCCCTGGTGACAACCTGCTCCTGTCACCTGGGGCAGGAGGCACTGGTCTATGCAGGGCGGGGCAGGGGCAGAGTGGGTGACGGCCGGCCAGGCTTAGGAGCCCCCGTGTGTCTGTGCTGCATGAACTCTGGGCTCCTTAACCCCGGCGCCCCTGCTGGGAGGGAAGGAGGCCCCGCCGGGGAACGAGCCGCGAGGGGTGGGAGGGCCGTTGGCATCAGAAGTGGCTGGGCCTGCTCCACACCTCCTGCCCCAACATGACGAGTTGGAACCCCAGCCCCACGCCGGGCCCCTCGCTGCGGGGCCTGTCTCCCGGGGTACCGTCCACGCCCCTCCACACTCCCGGAGCCGAAGCAGCCCGTAGGCCCGTACCTGCTTCCAGCCTCAATTTGCACACGTCCCGTGACGGGGTGCTCGCTGGCTTTCGGGCGGGCTGCCCTGTCGCACAGCTGTGGGGCTTCCGTGAGGGAGGATGGTTCTCCAGCGGCTGCGTCTCTGGGTCATCTGGGCTGAGTGCCCGGTACCAAGGCCGCTGCTAGGTGCTTCGGCTGGGGCTCCTCTCTGCCCGGGACCGTCCACTGAATTAATTCCACAAGCGTTTCCGGAGTGTGTGTGTGTGCTACAGGCTCAGCCGGCAGCTGGGGCCGCAGAAATCGGTGGTCAGGGATCCAAACAGGGCCCCCAAGTCCAGTGGAAGAGACCCACGTGGCAGTGGCCGTGCCACTGCAAACTTCTGAGGTATTGGGACCAGAGTCAAGTCGCCAAGCGGCGGGGCACTCCAGCAGAGGGAACAGCATGTGCAAAGCCCAGAGGCCCCGTGCCAGCAAGGAGCTGGGCGGGGGCGTGAGGCTGGAGATCCGTGGCTGGAAACGCAGGAGGTGGGAACTTGGGGTCCCTGGGGGTGGGGGCTCCATCCTCCGTGGCCTCCTCTTTCAGGTTGCTGAGGCCTGGGCTCCTGTGAGCCACCTGGGTGCCACCTCCCCGGGCCCTGTGGAGCAGGCCGGGCCCCTGCAGGGAAGGCTGGGGGCACTGCCTACAGGGGGTCTATACTCGGCCGTTTCTGGCGGGTTTTTTTTTTTGTTTTGTTTTAATGTTTATTTTTGAGACAGAGAGACACAAAGCGTGAGCAGGGGAGGGGCAGAGAGAGAGGGAAACACCGAATCCGAAGCAGGCTCCAGGCTCCGAGCTGTCAGCACAGAGCCCTACACGGGGCTCGAACTCATGACCTGGGAGATCATGACCTGAGCCGAAGTCTGTCGCCCAACTGACTGAGCCGCCCACGCACCGTCGGTTTTTGGCGTTTTACCTGCAAGACCTCTGAGCTCCTCCCGACCGCCGAGGAGGTCACCCCCGCTTCTCAGAAGGGGAAGAGGGGCTGGAGCTCCACCACTCTGATTGGCCGGCTCCTGGGGGGGGGGGAGTCCACCACTCTGATTGGCCGGCTGCTGGGGGGATGGGGATCCACCACTCTGATTGGCCGGCTGCTGGGGGGGGGGGCGGTGGGGTGTGGTGGTGAGGGGCTCAGACTTGGGAATGAGCCCCAGCCCTGTGGGCATCCTGACCGCGTGGTGTTTTCTGGGGTTTAGCGTGGACCCAGCCAGGGGCATGTGACCACAGGATGTGGCAGGCAGGCCCCTGTGCGTGGGGTGAGCTCAGGGGAGGCCAGCTGGGCACCCGGAGCTTCTTAGAGCCCGGCCTGCGAGGCTGGAGCCCCTGGTCAACAGAGTCAAATCCGGTTCACAAGGGTGGAACTGGGTGCTTGGCCTTGAATTTTTCCAGGCAACGTGAGTGTCGAGGGCTCCCTTACATCCAGGCCCCGGAAAGAGGAAGCTGGGGGTGCCCGGCAGAATGTCCCAGCATATCTGCGTCTCTGCCCGCTCCCCCCCCCCCCACCCCGCCACGGCAGGGTCCTGCTCAGGTCCCCAGGGGCCCCACGCTCGAACCAATGTGAGTCCTGGGGCTGCGCAAAGCCACCCACAGCCGGGTGTTGAAAACATCAGAAACACGCTGTGGCGGGCGGGCCCAGAAGTCCCACGGTGGTGTGGGCGGCCGTCCCTCGTCGCCAGCCCCCGCCCAGGGTGGTCTCACCTGGAGACCCGCCCCTGCAGAGACTGGAGGTTGCACGTCCGTGGGCCCTTCCCTCCCCCATCAAGGCACCCCAGCTCCAGAAGGCTTTCTGCTAAGGTGTTTCTTTGGATACTTTTCCATTGAAACAGACAATGCACGTGCCCCAGCCGGGGAGTCGGACCCGCGGGGCGCCCACAGAGCCCCTCTCTCATGCATCCTTCCAGAAACACTCCGGCACGCACCGTCATCGTGTGCCTTTTTCGGTTGTGTTGACGCTTTCATTTATTAATGTAGCAAACAGCTCCTGTGCGGAGCTGAGACCCGTAGACAGCCAGGAAGCCCTCGCCTTGGCCAACTTCCAGAAGGCGGACGTCCTGTCTCCTCCTGCCCTGTCTCCCTCCCTCTGTTCAGTTGCTCCTTATTTGTAAAGTGACAGCGTGGCGGGATCAGACAGCAGCCTCCTCCTCTGGGACCGCTGCCTCGTCTCCTCTCTGTTGCACTGTCTCTGGGTCAAAAACATCCTGGGTGCGCGTTTCTTTGTGCTGTAAAATCAGTTCCTAGAACCAGAATCCCCGAGCCAAGGGGCTGCTGATTCTGGCAGATGCTCCCACCGTCCCTCCCGCTGACCCACACCCGTGTGGGTGGCGTCGGGAGGGACCCTCGCCTCCCGGCCTGCGTTCCCATCTCCTCTGCCTCCTCTGCGGCTGCTCCTTGTACTGCCCCCACTCGATGCCCAGGCCGGGTGGGGGCTTCTGGGTTCCACGCGGCCCCCTCTCGTCCCCGCCCATGCCTCCTGTCAAGGGGAGCTGGGGCCTCGCCGCCCGCCGTCCTCATGGCCCTGCTGCTCGCGGGGCTCTGGGGGCTGCTCCGAGCCCACACCCGCACCCCCTCCCCAGCCCCTCGCTGGCCCCCTGGGCCACGCCCACTGCCGCTCATCGGAAACCTGCACGTGCTGCGCGTGTCACAGCAGGACCGGTCACTGATGGAGGTAGGTCAGGGCTCCGGCCGCCTGGGCAGCCCAGCCCCACCTCAGGGGAAGCTGAGCCCGTTTTCCAGGCCCCCGGTGGGGTAGGAGGTCCGTGTCCCAGCCTGGGTAGGCCCAGGTGCCCACCCTGCCTTGGGGAAGAGAGGAGGACACCCCCCCCCCCGCCCCCGCGGGGAAGCAGATGGGCCATGCAGGGAGCAGGGGGCCAGGAGTGTCAGGCCAGGAGGGCTCCTCGGAGGAGGCAGCATTTGATGAGTGCCTACAGGAGAGCCAGGTTTGGGGGCAGCCAGAGTGGGGGTGGGGAGGAGGCGGGTGCCCCTGGGAGCAGCACCAGGAAGCAGAGGTGTGGTGACAGAGGGACCTGGAGTAGCGCACGAGTGTGCCCTCAGGGGGGGCGCCCGCGGGTGTGGCTGTTCCTGCCTTGGGAACACTGATTTTCTCTGCACGAAGAACAACTTTCAAGCTCGAGATTCCTGAGCTTCAGGGCCCTGCCCACACCTCCTGGGCTCCAGAAAGGACCCTCCAACCACCTACAGGGACCTTCCTCCATGTCTCATGGCATCTGGACCTCACTGTTCTGTGCCAGTTGGGAAAACCACCGCAAACTCTCCGGAGCAGTGTCCTGGGCAGAATGGCCCCCCCGGAATTCATGTCTCCCTCGAATGTCAGAATGGGACCTTATCTATAAATAGGGTCTTTGCAGATCAAGTTTAGAGGAGGTCATCCTGGATTAGGGTGGGGGTGTCCTCATAACAGACAGAAAAGTAGAAGACAGACACAGAGGGAAGAAGGCCAGGTGACCCTGGGGACACCATGGAGCGTGTGGCCACAGGCCGGGAACCAGGGCCACCGGGAGCTGGAAGAGGCGGGAGGACCCCCCACCCCCGCCGCCGGCCCTCTCAGGGAACGCCCACCTCAAGTTCAGCCTCTAGAAGTGGGAGAGAACCATTTTCTGGTGGTTAAGCCCCCAGATTTTGGTGCTTTGTTACAGTGGCCCTGAGACTCCTGTAAGGAATGTTCAGAACAATTCCCAACAGGCAGGAGTCAGGCAAGTGGGTGACGCTGGGTCCTTGCACTGTGTTCTCGAAGTCGCCGTCTAGCCAGTCTGCCTGAGCATCATTCAACTACATGTGACTTACCATTTATTACTGACCCAGCCCAGGTGCCCTCAAGCTAGACGTTCATATGGAGCAAACAGAAAAGCTGCAAGTGATTGGCGTTCCTGTAAAAATGCAAATCGTTCCTGTCTGGCAGAAAAGATCATCCCGAAGGTTATGGTTTATTGCCCTGTGAGGGATTAACCTGTTCTAGGCCCAGCTTAGCAATCTGACTCTGGTATCTTTTTTCTTTCTCTGACCGCACGCGGCTATATCGGGGCCGGGGCGCCCTTCTTGGAACCAGCTTTGCCATCGGGCCACACTCCTGCACCCATGCATTAAATGAGACTCCGACACAGAGGCCGTTTATGTTTCTACTGGAACTACGGTTTCAGCCTTTAGAAAAGAACACTTGGGCAGCAGAATTTATTAAAGTGGAAAGACCAGAGAAAGTTTCAGGCAAGGTTCCATCCAGGGGCTGTTCGTACAATGTGACTCTGCCCTACTCCCCGTCGGGAGCGGGCTCCCGGCCCTGGCATCTGGCTGGGGGCGTTTGGCCCTGGTAGAGGCAGTGCTCCCAGCCCCAGGAGTGCACCGTCTTGAAGTGGGTCCCAGCCTGAGGTTGAGCAACCCCAGCCGATGCCACGTGGGCCTTCTCCAAGGCCAGCCCACACTCCAAGTTCTCGTGCAAAGCAGATTGCCGTTTTACACCTCTGAGTTCGGGCCGTTCGTTACACGGAGCTAGATAGCTCGTGTGCAGGCTGCGTGACCTTGGACGAGGAATTTAACGTCCCTGGGAGTCTCTATGTGTGAGACGAGGGTAAGAATACTGCCTGGCTGGGCTCGTCCTTTAAAGACTAGTAACGGGACGTCCCCTGCGCACCAGACGCTGTTGTGACAATCCCACGTGAAGCAGCCTGGCACAGAAGGCCCTCCCCGACTTTTTGTATCTGTGCACCAGAGATGAAAATCCCTTCGTTCTCTCCCGGCCAAACGTCTCATATAGAGCAATAATCATTTGCCAGGTACGGACATGTCAATTAAAAGCTGGCTGTCGCCTCTAGGTCACAGGGCCTGCAATGCTTCATTGGTCCCTCAGGGCCGTCGGACAGAGAGGCTGCAAGGAAACATTGGGGGGCGGGGCTGTCCTTTTTCCTGCTAAGTAGTGTGATCTAGTCAAGTGGAAAAGTGCTATTTGCTGGGTAATAAAAGCGTCTTTTGTCCACGGCCCTGGAAACATATTAATGAATAACCCAGTGCGTGGCCCCTGGTGCTAGCCACGTAAAACAGTCTTTTATGTGACAAGATCAAGGTGCAATTTTCCTTTTGTAGTTTTTAGTGGGTACAGAACACCAGACTGATCAAGGCCCCAGCAACCGGAATGAGCTTTCCCTGCGGCCCCACCGGACCCTACAAACACTAGGGCCCAGCTCCACGCGCCGCACGACACACAGCCCAATGTCACGTGAGGCACGGAGATCCACTGCAGAGAGGCAGGAGCGAGTGGGGAGCTGGATGCCTCAGGGCAGGACTCGAGGAGGGGGCAGGCCCTGAGGTGGGGGCTGTGAGGGCTTGTTGGCCGGGCACTTCTCGGCAAGGCCCCTCAGTTGCTGGAACCGGCTCCTTCTCCTGGCGTTAGGAGGAGGTGCGGTGCAGGATCGCGTCAGGAACCGGTGGGGGAGGGGGGCGCGGGGTGGGGGGTGCAGCCGGTGAGCTGTGCGACTGAGGACCCAATTTGCTTATCTCCAAGGCCTGGTATGTGGTTGGCCCTCGGGGGGCACGGATGAAGTTTGGAGCTCATGACAGAGTCCTGGAGCACAGGGGCGCTGGTTGGGGGTGGGGCAGTGACCCACTTCCTCCGTTCAGATGAAATCGGGATGCCCAGTTGGGGAAGAGGGGTGGCTGTGCAGGGTACAGCGCTGGGAGGAGGCTCAGCCTCGAGAGCTGGGGTCTCCACTGAGCCCTTTCGCCGTTGTTATTGTTGCCATAACGACAATAATAAGCGGTTTCCAGAGCTGACTTTTATTCTGTTACAGGTTGAACTGCACCACCCCTCCCCCACCACTTCATATGTTGGGAGTCCTAGCCCCCAGTACCTTAGGAGGTGACCTCTTTGGTAAACAGTGTCATCGCAGATGTAATTAGTTATGATGAAGTCATTAGGATGGGCCCTAGCCTAGTCTGACCGGTGTCCTCACGAGAGGAGGACATCTGGACACAGACACACAGGGGGATGCCGTGGGACGGTGAAGGCAGAAGCAAGGCCCAGCGGCCCAGCAGCCCCCAAGACTGCCTGCCGGCCATCTGCAGCTGGGGGCGGGGGAGGGCAGCCTGGAGCCGGCTCTCCCAGAACCTCCAGGAGGAGCCAGCCCCGCCGCACCTCCTCCGTGTGGGACATCCGGCCTCCAGAACCCGGAGCGACCACCTTTCTGTAGCTGAAGCGGCCCAGGGTGTGGGACTTTGTTGTGGTGGCCCTCACTCCTTCCTTGTCACCAGCTGAGCCCCCCCCCCCCCCCCAGACACCTGGGGATGCACAGCCACCCGCACAGCCTGCCGAGTGCACTCGCCCTTGGGCTTCTTGTCGTCTCAAGCTGTGTGTCTGGGTAAAGTCCAGCCTCTCTGGACTTCCGTTTCCTCATAAGGACATGACGCCGGCCTCTGCCCCTCGGTCGCTGTGAGGGTCAGACTGGCAAGGACCCGGCAGAGCAGCCTGGATCAGGGCCTTTCGGAGCCCCCTGGGGCGGGGACGGGGACTGTGGTGAGGGACGGGGCCTGATGGGGGGAGGGCATGCCCGGGCGGGGCCTGTGTGGCGAGGGGGACCGGTCCCGTCGGTGGAGAGGAGCCCGGTCAATAACGGGCGTGGCACCTTCGAGGCGAAGACGGGGCCCTGCAGCGTGGGGGCGGGGCCTGGGCGGCGGGGGCGGGGCTTGCCGCCCGCGGCCGTTCGCCGCTCGACGTGCTCGGCGCTCTCGCGGGGCGCGCTCGGCGCTCGACCCGCCGCCCTGCGTACGGCGCGCGTCCTTCTCCGGGGCTCCGGCGCCGCCATCATGTCGACAGCCATGAATTTTGGGTCCAAGAGCTTCCAGCCGCGGCCCCCGGACAAGGGCAGCTTCCCGCTGGATCACTTCGGTGAGCGGCGGGCGGCCGCCGGGCTCCTGCGCCGAGTCTCGGGTCGTGGGTCTCCTCCGGTGGCGCCGTGCGGCCCCGTGGGCGCTGGCGTCCGCACGCGGTTGCAGGTGGGGAAACTGAGGCCCGCCGCGGCCCACCTCCACCACCCCGGAGGCGGGCCTGCGGGAAGAGGGGCGACAGGTTGCGGAGGACGTCCCGAGGGAGAGCGTTGCCGGCGTCCGGGGGACCCGCGCCCAGCCTCGCACAAAGCCCGCAGGCTGTCAACCTGGGCCTCGCGCGGACCTGGAAAGTCCGCGTTTGGGGTGAGCCTCTGTGCGAGCCAAGGCTCCGGAAGTGGGTCCGCAGATTTTTCTCGTAACCGACGCCTTCCCCTGCAGTGTCCCAAACACGCAGAGGAGGGGCGGTCGCCGCACCATGGGGCACGCGGTAGGCTCGTCCTTTCCAGCGTGAGTGTGAAGGAGACTCGTTCTGGAAGGACGGCTGCGGGTGCGCGTGCTGTCCCACCGCGTCGCGTTTTCACTTGAAAACTGGGTGCTCTTTTCCTTTTCGTTCTAGGCGAATGCAAAAGCTTTAAGGAGAAGTTCATGAAGTGTCTCCGCGACAATAGATTCGAAAATGCTTTGTGCAGAAGTGAGTCGAAAGACTACTTAGAATGCAGAATGGAGAGGCAAGTACCTGCTGGCAATGAACGACTTCTGGAACCTCCCAGCACTCCCATGGAAACATTTTTTTTTCCCCAAGAGGTCATTGCAGCGGGCCTCCTTCATCCCCCAGGTTCCAAGCCTTTGTCTTTGAGAACGTAGAGTGGCTCGCCCCTGGAACGGAGGCCTGCCAGATTCAGTGGCACTGAAGGTTTCACAGTCATGGGGACCCTGCGGAGAGGGAGCGCGTCTTACGGGGTTGCATTCCTGAGTGTTTTCTCTGCACATTTGGGAGCTGCTGACCCGTCATTAAGGTTTCAGAATCGTACATCATAAAAATGCTGACGGAGTCAAAAGATGTGCAGGTCGTGGGCACAGGGTTTCTTCCTCTCACGTTCTCAGACCATAAAAATACCGTTTGGTTCCACGTAGCTCAGCAGTGCCTGAAATATGACAGGGGAGACAATGGGCCATTCAGAAACGGTGAAACATGGAGGTTTGTTCTGTCCTGACCAGAACTGACCAGCGCTCGCTTTTTTTTTTTTTTTTTAACGTTTATTTGTTTTTTTTTGAGACAGGGAGAGACAGAGCATGAACGGGGGGGGGGGGGGGTCAGAGAGAGGGAGACACAGAATCTGAAACAGGCTCCAGGCTCTGAGCTGTCAGCACAGAGCCCGACGCGGGGCTCGAACTCACGGACCGCGAGATCACGACCTGAGCCGAAGTCGGCCGCCCAACCGACTGAGCCGCCCAGGCGCCCCAACGCTCGCTTTTAAGTGAAACAAGTGTTTCTGAGTGTGATCCGTTGAGATTTTACTGAAGAGCTATTCTTACTCCTAACGGGGAAAAGCATAGAGCGTATAATTATATGGTGGGGGTGGGAACTTCTATTCCTGCCCTTCGAGCCCTTCGTCAGCTCGGTGAGGAGTCTGGTCTTCACACGGCCTTGTCTGAAGATGGAGTGGCATAAACCCATCCAGTCAGAGCCCCCTTGTCGTTTCTCCATAACAGAGTCCGACATTTCCCTCAGGGCACAACCGCTTGTGTCTTTCAGGCCCACAGGTGCGTTGAGGGCTTTCGGTGGACATGTGGGACATTGGCCCTTTTGGGAGTGTGGCCCTCATGTGAGGCCCTCGTTCTGTCTTCTGAGTTGTTCAGGGCCACCGAGTCCAGCTCTCGCCATCTTTAAATAGCCCATTGCTGGGATCCACGTGTTTAAATTACTGTCTTTTATTTATATATATATATATATACATATAAATTTTTTTTTGAACATTCAGTTTTGAGAGACAGAGCTTGAGCAGGGGAGGGGCAGAGAGGGAGACAGAATCTGAAGCAGCTCCAGGCTCCAAGCTGTCAGCACAGAGCTCGACGCGGGGCTCGAGCTCCCTAATGGCGAAATTGTGACCTGAGCCCAAGTCAGATGCTTAATTGAAGGGGCACCCCTAAATTACTATCTTTTAAGTCGATATACCTTTCAGAAATGAACTGAGTTTCTTTTTGGTGCTGCCACGCCCTGGAGACAGTTTGAAGTTGGCTTCTGACCGCGTGTGAGGGTGTGAGCAGGTCACCTGCCCCCGTGAAGCTCAGGTGAGCCATCCCCGTGCCGGCCACAGTGGCCAGCACACGCAGGCAGCCGCTCCTGCTGGGAGCTGCTCCAGAGAGTTGGGCCGTCTGGGTCCCCAGAGAGGCTCCTGGCTCGTCTGGCAAAGGACAGCAGAAGGGTTCTGACTTTTCTCCCCATGTGACCTTGGAAGTGGGCTGTCTGCTCTCCACGTGGCCACGCCTCGCTCAGCACGGCCTCTGGAGACCAGCCTGCCCTGAGGCCTGCTGAGGTCAGTGGGGACGGGGTGGCAGCGGGGGGGTGCAGCTCGCCTCTCCGTGAGTTCCGTTATTTCAAGTGGCTTCTCTGGTTGGTCCGGTGACGTTAAGGCCAACGTAGGGGGTACATGTGTGTTCAGACTCGGTCGGTGATTTTGGCTGTAGACTTTTGGATGGTTTTCAGTTCCAAGTCCATGACCATCCAGGTTCAGTATCGAGACTGCACATTTATTTCCCTTCCCACTCTTTGTAAACCTTTTTATTCCTTTCATGCTGAAATCCCAGACGTTATTTACCCCTACGAACGTCCATAGGCATCTTTCTTTTAATGTTTGTTTAGTTTTAGGTGGGAGGGAGGCAGAGAGGGAGGGGACAGAGGATCCGAAGTGGGCACTGTGCTCAGAGCCCAATGAGGACCTCGAACTCCTGAACCGTGAGATCGTGACCTGAGCCACAGTCGGACGCTCAACCAACTGAGCCACCGGGCGCCCCCACCATATGCATCTTTGTACAAAACTGGACCACAGTGAGATTTTAGAGTTGCCTCTTGAGGACTTGGGCCGTCTCA